>NW_015113880.1:170245-189087 GCF_001443285.1 Poecilia latipinna | reverse complement strand
CTTCAACCAAAAATCAACGATTCTAACTATTTTTCAACGTTGATTTAACATCATGTGCTATCTGGGTAATTCCTCTAATATTGATTAAAAAAAACAGTTAAAGTCCACTGGCAGATTATTTCACCTATAATGAGACATGTACTTTTCCATAACTATTAAGGAATTATTTACTTACAATAAGCTGCTGTATTTAGCTGAAAAGTTGCTTGTAAGTTAGTTTTGTGTTATTTCAAGTGTACTAAGATGTTTATATTAGAAGATTCTGTTTTTGCTTTGAACTACTGAACTAATGAATAGTTTTATAGGTTGTGTGTTTACTTGGTAAGATTTTATGTTTTTGCAGTGTATACTTGAAGAATCCCTTAAAATCAGTCCATAATTTAACTTTATGAATTTATATCAGAACTTTTAATTCATGGGAATGAAGATTACACTAGTATATAGTATGAATAAACACAAATATAGTTTTTTTCTTGCTATTACAGCAATTAAACTCTTCTCAGGAATAATAACCAGGTTTTCACTGCAAAAACACAAAATTTCAAAGTATTTGCTCTAGTTTCTTGTGCAAATATCTTTACATGTGATAAAATTAACAAACAAGTAACTTTTTATGAACATGTAGGAGCTTGTTTTGAGTAAATGATTCCTTAATACTGATGGAAAAAGTACTAGCTTCACCGATAGATTATTTCACTTTTAACATGGACAAAAAGTGGAATAATCTGTAAGTAATGTTGGTTTTTCATCAATATTGAGGGATTATATTTTTGAAAAGTTACTTGTGAATCAGGTTTGTATTATTTCATGTACTAAATTATTTACACTAGAAATGAGGTAAAAATACTTGGTAAGATTTTGTGTTTTTGTAGTGTACCACTGGACACTTCTCATAGTTTTTATAGATTATTTGTTTAACTAGATACCAGTTTGTTGCGTCAAATTAAATATCTGAATCTGAATTTTTAACAAATACAACAGATTTTCTGTTTTCCTTAAAAGTGTCTTCACGTTCCTGTTGTTTTCTTCAGTTGCTCATCGGCTGCCCACAGATTTTAGCAACGCTGGAGAAAAAAAGTTTCCTTAGCCATTATGTGGCAGTTTCTTACAGAAATTTCTTACAGAAAGCTCTTGCATCAGGTGTGTTTCAGTGGCAGGAAGCCGTTCAGGATGGGTGCTGACTCTGTGAGGCTGCATGTGGAGAGTGGGAGGGTGAGCGGGGCTCACAGACTGTCTGTGGGAGTAAAACGGGGTCCTGGTGAGATGCAGTTATGAAAGCGAGGGAGAAAAAAGAGAAACGGGCCGCCGCTGTGCGGCTATCGAGCGGCATTCAGAGGCTTGATGCTGCCGTTGACCTTGGCCTCT
The DNA here is from genome assembly GCF_001443285.1 of Poecilia latipinna. Taxonomy (NCBI): domain Eukaryota; kingdom Metazoa; phylum Chordata; class Actinopteri; order Cyprinodontiformes; family Poeciliidae; genus Poecilia; species Poecilia latipinna. The sequence goes on along the minus strand of NW_015113880.1, from coordinate 187,722 downwards.
GCAGCTAATGGAAATGGAGGTCAGCGGGTGTTTGTGCAAAGCTGCACCCCAGAAGCAGCCTTCGTGTTTTTTACAATGTTGTTTTTATGAATTTCCAGAGAAAGGTTGATTCTGAGTTATAAATAAAAATAGAAACGGTTTTTGGTTAGATTTCAAAGGTGAAATGATTGGATTATTTTTTTTCTACTTTTAGCTTTTTTTATCACCTTTCTGCTCTTACTTGTGTTTTTGTTTCATAATTATTTTTTTCTGATTGGATTTTGACTTGACACCTTCCCAAAAAAAAGAAAGAGAAATGAAAGTGATCATTGATCTTTGTCCGTATTGATTTGTCTGTGCAGATAACACAGTGTGACTGATTGAGCTTCAGCTCGTTAAAGACGAGTTAAGAGAAAGCCAAGCGTGTGTGTGTGTGTGTGTGTGTGTGTGTGTGTGTGTGTGTGTGTGTGTGTGCGCGTGTGTGAAAATCCGTGTTTTTATGGCGCCCTCTGGCTTTAAACAGGGTTGCAACAGTGCAAGAGTGCAATTAGGAGAAATCGGTATTATAAATTGATTTGGATTTTTATATTACCATTTCTGTCTGTGATGTTCTTTGTTGTTTTACTTCTAAAACACTCTTAATGATGAGATTATGTTATAAAAAGCCTGACTGCTGCTTACAGAGCAGGAGAATGATGTGATTTCCACATTTAAACAATGCTAGATCTCAGTTTTTTAAGATGGGATGCTTTCTCATTGTTCAGTTTAAAGTCATATTTGATTTTAATCATTTTATTCTGAAATCTTAAGAATAATTGTCCAGGTTTCTAGACTGCAAAATCACAAAATCTTCATGTATTTTTAGTCCACTTTCTGCAGAAAATGTCTTAACACACTTGAAATAAGAATAAACCAATTTATGAGTAACTTTTCAGCAAGAAATATAAGCTTGATTACTTGATTTTAAAAAGTACTTGTTCCACTTACAAAGACATTTTACTTTTTCTAGTCAATCTTAAGAAATCAATCTCTTAACAAAAGCTCCTATATCTTGCAGAAAAGTTACTTACAAGTTAATTTTTCCTTACTTCAAGTGTAATAAGATATTTGCAGTATAATCCAGACAAAAATGTTGTGTTTTTGCAGTGTACTTTGTTGTGTTTTAAAATATTACAGATTCAAATGTTAACTGCATATTATGGTATTTTCCTGTTCTACTTTCTAATAAGTGAAATAATTTACTTTTTCATCAATATCAAGGCGTTATTTACTTAAAACAAGCTCCTATCTCTTGCCTAGAATTCATTTTAAGTAAGTTTTGTCTTATTTTAAGTGTACTACAATGTTTTCAGTAGAAACTAGACAAAAATACTTGGTTATATTTTGTGTTTTTGCAGTGTGGATGGCATTTAAAAATGGCCAGAAGGCATGTCACTGTTACACATAACCTTGTTTCTGGGTTATTTAACTGTAACAGCCAGCTATTGATGTTTTATTGATCGCAGCACAATACATAAAAAAAAAAAAAATCCCTCATGTAAATATTTATATAGTTATTTCCCAGGCAGATCGTAAAACAAAAAGGTTCGCTCGCTGAGGAGGACTTGTTGGTTTTTAGTCCAGTTATCGGTTTTTAAACGCCAGTGGGATTCAGGGAGTCGGTGGATGATTTTTTTATGCAGAACGCAGATCTCTGGTCGAGGGCAGGGCTCCGAACGGGGAGGAAGAGCGAGGCAACAGAGAGGAGTCAGACACAAACACGCAAACACAGAACTTCCTACCGCTCTCTTTTCAAAAACATCTTCTTAGTTTTCTCCTTTCTTTCCTTTCTGGTGAGCGCCATCATGAGCTTTAAGCAGAAACTTCAACCTGTGAGTACTTTTTTAGGGTTTTATCTTCGCTAGCTCCAAACTCCTGTTTGATTGTTGCCATTTCTTCTGTGTGCTGTTCTTGTTTGCCTTCTCGGTGACCTTCCCTAAGTCACTGTCGAATTTTACAGCTCGATTCTGTTCAAATAGGTTTTTGTAAACACTGTTGACAGAATTTGCAGCTTATTTACTTTTAATTCACTTAAAAAAAGATGAACCGACCAAATACGTTGGTCGTAATTTCACTCAGAATTTGAGTTTTATCCTAAATTATGTCTGTATATCTTCTAAAAACGACACAGGTTGGATATTCCACTGAATAGATTTATAAACTTTGCTTAAGCTAACATGCTGCGTTGCATGCAAACCTGTTCCCAGCTCTCCATTATGAAACAGAGTGGTGCACAAAGTCAATAGCATAAAATTTTTTGGATGAGTGAACCTTTCCTCGCGTGTTTATATTGTCATCAGAGTGAGCGCTCATGTTGCATGTGAGGATCTCTGCCTTTTCCCACTGGATTTGTGTAAAGATTTATGGAGCTGGAGAAAAGAAAGCAACTCTCTCTTTAATAATAGACTACTGATTATTCCCTGCCAGGGCCTTGCTTTACTTCTCCTCCGATTTTTTTCTTTCTGCCTAATATGGCCAAGTACATATTTAGAGACCTTTCTGCATGTACTTAGCCTTGAGAAGCTATTTGCTTTACTATTTCTGGTTGTTTTCATTTTAACTGGCAGAGAAAGATGTATTTATTTATTTTGAACATGTACTGAAAAGTGTGGTGTGCATGTGTATTCACCCCCATGTAAGTTGAAACCTCTAAATAAAATCCAGTGTAAAACAGTAAAGGTATAATATTTCTTTGCAGTTTAGTCCAGGTGTAAAGTGCCCAGAAAAACAAATAAAAAAAATATTTTTTCACACTGTATCATATTTTTTTTCACGTTTTCTTTTTAAAAAAGAAGTTAGAAATGAGAAAAAAGTGTTTAGCTGTGAGAATTTTTTGTTCACTTATGAGAGTATAATATAAATAATTTTTGCAAGCCACGGCAAAGTGCAGTTAGATGATACTTGTCCCAAAACATTTGGTGAAACTGGGTTAAAGAGTCTGCAGCTGCGCTTGTTGCACAAATCCAGCTGTTTCTGCTGCTAATTATCCTCGCCTGAACGAAGACGAGAGAAACGGTGCATCAACAAGAAGCTTTTCTCACCTGCACTGATAATCTCCAAAGAACCCCAACTTCACTGTTTTCATGAAGCAACTAATCTCAGCTCTCCATGTGGGAACACAGTCGATACCAGCACTTACCCGGGTCCACGATTGACCAGAACGCTGGCTGGAGCTGTCACATGTCCGGCACCAGAACGGGGAGGGAGGGTTAAAACGTTGCACTCAGGCAGGTGAGGGAACACTTTGGGGACTGATTTCTGCTGGAAGGCGATGCAGGTTTGTTCCTGTTGTCAGCGGCAGGATGAGAACCGGGCCGCCAAGGATCTCGTCGTACCGGTCAGTTGGATCTCACTCACTCCCGACTGACTGTGTTATCAAAGGGGACCTATTATGCAAAAGCCACATTTTGCATAACAGGTCAACCTCCGCGGAGCTCCAGCCAGTTGCCCAGCAACCCCAGCGGAGCTCCAGAACTTCTGGTACAGCTGGTTTTACCGCTGTACAACGGCTGCTGGAAAAGACAAACGTTCTGTTGTTGACTTACCGTTTAAAAAACGGTTGTTGCATTTTTATTGGTCGTGCAAGAGGCTCCACTTCTGCTTTTCAAAGATGTTTGGTTGTATAGTTGTGCATCTGTTTGCAGCCATTTTCACATGCGTGTAAACGTTGAGTTGGGGGCCGTGGCCAGCAGCAGCTTATTTGGACTTAAAGAGACAAGAGGCCCTAAAACAGCTCATCCTGAAAGGAGCTCGAAACAGGCAGAAGTGAGCAGGGTTAGATATTATTTTAAGAATGTCAAAGAAGGATTTTGTGCAAAAAAAGTTGAATAGTCCAAGAAGAGGAAGCCTAGTAAATCACCCTTAAAGAGATATCATGTGATACAACCAGTGCTGTTTGCTTGTATCTTTTCTTCTTAATTCTTATTAACTAGAAACCCTTTAAATGATCTGCCTCAATCAAAAATTTGAACTGTGACGAAACAGTCAATAAATGGATAAAAACGTCTGTTTTAGGTGTTGTCCCTCGGCGCCGACGTGCTGCCTGAGTACAAGCTCCAGGCCCCACGCATCCACAAGTGGACGATCCTCCACTACAGCCCCTTCAAGGCCGTCTGGGACTGGGTCATCCTGCTGCTGGTCATCTACACGGCCATCTTCACCCCCTACTCTGCCGCCTTCCTTCTCAACGAGGCGGAAGATGACGGAGGCTCCTGCGGCTACACCTGCAACCCGCTGAACGTGGTGGACCTCGTGGTGGACGTCATGTTCATCGTGGACATCCTCATCAACTTCAGGACCACCTACGTCAACAGCAACGACGAGGTGGTCAGCCACCCGGGCCGCATCGCGCAGCACTACTTCAAGGGCTGGTTCCTGATCGATATAGTCGCCGCCATCCCGTTCGATCTGCTCATATCGCGCTCTGGGTCACAAGAGGTGAGAGGAAACTACTTTACTTGGCAGCCATTTTTGTTGGCTGTGTAGTTTCTAGCACTCCACCCACTCCGCTAAGACGGACGTCAAAACAACCGATTTGTTTGTAAAACTAGCTGGTTTCCTAATATCGCTTTTATTTAGTTGATTTCACTTTAATTATGATCAAGGAAACAAATAAAGGATGCAAAACAAAATTGTCATTTTAATGTTTAATTCAATCTGTAGAGACTCACGCAGAGAGAGAAACAGCAGTTAGACAGTTTTATTGGACCGAGAATTTGGCGCTCGGACACCGGCGGAAGACGTGTGTGCTGAGAATCGCAGCGAGCTTGAATGATCGGCTCGAACGAAGCTCAGGTAGGTCTTCCCCCGGGCCCGGTCACTGGTGGTGGAGCGGAGCTGGAGAGAGGAGTCTTCAGGGGACCTGGAGGCGTCTGGAAGGCTGGTGGTGGAAACAGGGAGGAGGTGGGTTGAAGCACAACTGAAGCGGGTGGATCTGTGGTTGCTTCGTCTTTTGAAGGAGCTCTTGCCAGGTGATTGGATCGAGGTAGAGAGGTGGTGCGTCCTGATTGGCTGGGGTGAAGGCGTGGTAATAGGTGATGCCGGAAGAGTCTTCCAGGTTGAATTTCCGCCTAGGGCTTCATCTTTTAATGAGGAAAGACCGTCAATAATAACTCAGTGTATTCGCAGATTTGCAGCGAACATTTTATATAAGATGAGAAAATTAATGTTCATATAGTTTAGAAGTCTGATTAGTAAGATGCAATGAAATATCGCATTATGGAAAAGGTGTTTCTAACCGTTTTTAACCATGGAGACAGTGCCGTCATGTAGCCTAGCATTTATGGAAAAACTGGTTAGCATCTCGTCTTCTGTACGTTTTTAATGCTGCTCCGGTTTAAGGGGAAATGCTGTTTATGACATATTAATATAAATCATGTTGTGTGAATTCAGGCAGAGTCGGTAATTTGATCAACACGTAATGCGGGAGCAGGTATGGGTCGGTTTCTAAGCTAGCTGCTTCCAGTTTTTATAAATACCGCAGTCTATGAGCCCCAACCAGGCGTGTTACGTTCAAAGACAAAGTAACTCGACTCAAACAACTAGAAGGCTCAAATAAACTGGAAAAAACAACTTTGGAAAACAACTTCAGCTGCTCCGTTCATTACTCCCATCCCTCACTTCCGACATCCATCATGGCGCCTCGAATGATTCAGTGACGTAGTTGCAAAGTTGAAGAAGTTAATACATTCATAGACGACTGGTTCATTCAGACCAGCCTTGTTTATGACGCTTTTATCAAACTACTTTGTTTGTCTATAAGTCTGGTTGGTGTTTAACATTTTGCTACGTTTGTGCAGTAAAAATTGTGCTGCTTTTGCTTTAAAAGTATTGATAATGACCTCTGGGAATGTTTTTTCTTAGTATCTTTGGTATAATAGTAACACAAATAAAAATCTTTTAGCACAAAAGTTTGACACCAATTTTATTAGATTTGAAAAAGATTCATTTGTGGCCTTTTTTTTTATTTGAGCACCTTCCTCTTCAACATGTAACGTTTACAATACTAATAGGCGTCTGTTAGCAAAGCAGCTTGCTTTAACGCTGACATGACCTCTCACCCCTGCAGACGGAGCCGCAGACCCAAACTACTCTGATCGGGCTTCTGAAGACGGCCAGACTGCTGAGGCTGGTGCGAGTTGCCAGGAAGTTAGATCGCTACTCCGAGTACGGAGCGGCGGTTCTGTTCCTCCTCATGTGTACGTTCGCGCTCATCGCCCACTGGCTGGCCTGCATCTGGTACGCCATCGGCAACGTGGAGCGCACCGGCTCTGAACGCATCGGCGGCATGAAGATCGGCTGGCTGGACAACCTGGCCGACCAGATAGGGAAACACTATAACAGCAGCGACAGGAGCTCCGGCCCGTCCATTCAGGACAAGTACGTTACGGCGTTGTATTTCACCTTCAGCAGCCTGACCAGCGTGGGCTTCGGCAACGTCTCGCCCAACACCAACCCGGAGAAGATCTTCTCCATCTGCGTCATGCTCATCGGCTGTGAGTACAGTGGAAACATTTATTTTACAAAAACAGACAGTTGAGAGAACATTTACTCAATTACATTTACCTGAGTAACTTTGTTGAAAAAAATTATTTTGAGGAGTATTTTTACTTGAGCAATTTTATTTTGAAGTATTTCTACTCTTGTATTTTCTACCTACTGAATGAAAAACAAACTTGTTTTACCAAATATTCACCAGACACAGACTCACACCTGCAGTTTCTGGTAAAGTTTCATAAGTTTTTTTTTATTATTATTGAAAGCAACTGATTTGGAAACATTTTCTTTTGCCTGGGTTTGTTGTCTTTTGTTAGTTATATTAATTATTGTCATTTTAGGCCTTAAAACACCCAAATTTCCTCTAACTTTATATTTTGGTTCATCTGATTATGTAATTTTTAAATATTAAATGATTGATAATTCGATCAGCTACTATTACCTGAATAGAATTTTTCCCAAATACTTTTTCATTCTTACTTGAGTAATTTCTTGGATCGATAACTTTTAACGTTTATTGAGTAAAAGTCTCACTACTAGTGCTACTCTTGAGTTCAATGTTCAGATACTCAACCCGCCTCTCGTAGCTACATTTTACGACAGCGTATCAGAGGCCACTGTAGACGGGGAAAAAGAAAATTTCCACCAAAACAATCCCAGAAATGTTCTAGGAATAAACAGTTTGAGAAGTCCAAAATTTGCTAGAAAAAACTCAGAAATTTTGAGATTAATCTCAGAAATGTTCTTTGAATTTCAAAAGTCCAAAATGTTCAACTTTTGATACTCTAAAAATTTCGATTTTAGAATTTCCAAGTTTTTTTTTTTTAATTTCTGAGATTAATCTAAAAATTTTATTTCTTTTTCTTGCCAATTTTTGACTTTTAAAACTATGAAATGTTAATTTTTTATCTGTAAAAAATTCTAAAATTAATCTGAAAATTTCTGAGGTTTTTCTTCCAAGCTTTCAACTTTTCAAACTCAGTACTTTCTTCTAAGTTTTTTGGCGGAAATTTACTACATCAAAAAACAAATGTTTTGTTTTTGACTTACCATCCAGAAACGACTTGCTGCATTCTTGCTGGTTGTGCAGGAGACTCCACTTCTGCTTTTCACAGATGTACGGTTGTAAAGCTGCACATGTGTTTGCAACCATTTCCAAGTGTGAGTGTAAATGTTGAGTTAGGGGGCATGCCTGAGCAGACTAAACTCTCATGACTTAAGAATGATTTTGTGTAAAAAACGTGATGAACGTGATTTGTGTAGACCATATTTCGATCCTAACCTGTTCAGGAAAGCATCATGCATCACATTTATAGTTCTATTAAGGTAATTTGCTGGGAATTTCCAAAAGTATCCGCTAAAGTCCTGACTGTGTTATCTGACAATTTTAAACCAACCCAAATTTCATGTCTTTCTTTTTATACATAAAGGTTTTCTAGATTAGCTGTGCTTCTGGCCTCCTGGAAAACATTCTCAGACATTTTAGCAGATTTTTAACAGGACTGACACCAGATGGCATTTATTTTGATCATCTACAAACAAAGGATTTCGCCTTTCAGCTCTGATGTACGCCAGCATCTTTGGGAACGTATCGGCCATCATTCAGCGGCTGTACTCTGGCACGGCCCGGTACCACACTCAGATGCTGCGGGTCAAAGAGTTCATCCGCTTCCACCAGATCCCAGGAGGCCTCAGACAGAGACTGGAGGAGTATTTCCAGCACGCCTGGTCCTACACCAACGGCATCGACATGAACGCTGTGAGTGATTTTAAAGCCCCAAAAACCCGTTACAGCCTCATATCAGAGCAGAGCTCAGGGTTTAGCAGTAACTTCATGAATTGTTATTAATATATGTGAAGTATGTGATCCTTTTTTGCAAAAATATTCACCAATCATTTTGGTTTTCAAATAGTTTATCTAGTGTGATAAAGTTACATTTTACAAACTACTTTGTTTGTTGGTGTTTGTTGAATTGGAGAACCTTTTATTTTTTGCACTGCTTCACCTGAAGGGGATGTTTTATTGTGTGTGTTTTTTTTTTTTTTTTTTACTTTTCAATATACAAGTCAAAAAGACGAAAAAATGTAAAATAAAAACACGCCACTCGTGAAAAAAAACAAGACAGAAATTTAAATTTCAATCAAAGGCAAAAACACAAAGTTTCCCTTGGAAGCTGTAGCACATATAAGGACATGTTTTGGTAAAAATGATGCGTCACATTACCATCTATTGGAGCTCCTGCTTTCCTTGGAGTGATTTTTACGGTTCATCTGCTGCATTAACTTTGACACAGGGAGTTTGCAATGTTCTGTTTTGACCCAGTTCTCCGGTGTTTGTCCTTTGCATCAGGAATGTTCCTTATAACTTCACCAACTTGCTTTCTGTAAAGCCGGGGTGATGCACTGCAGATCAGGAGGTTAATTGTGTCGCTTCTTTATTGAAGTTGTTGACCCACTTTCTAGTGATGATGCACTTCAGAGAATGATGTAACAAGCCAATTTAAAGTGAGGAATTGACTAAATGTTCATGCTGTTTGGTTACTTTGCAGGTTTTGAAGGGTTTTCCTGAATGCCTGCAGGCCGACATCTGCCTCCATCTGCACCGCAGCTTGCTGCAGAACTGCAAAGCTTTTCGGGGCGCCAACAAAGGCTGCCTGCGAGCTCTGGCCATGCGATTCAGGACGACCCACGCCCCGCCGGGTGACACCCTGGTGCACAGCGGGGATATTCTCACCGCCCTCTACTTCATTTCCAGGGGTTCAATCGAGATTTTGAGGGACGACGTGGTGGTGGCCATACTGGGTGAGCTGGAAATAAAGCAATGGACATTGAAAAGCTAGCTGGGTAAAGTTACCTGTACCTACTGGAACTACAGCTCAGATAATGTGCTTTTATTTTGGTGTCTTTCTTGTGAGCATTGCTATGGTAATGGAATTCAGCTCCACAAGAAAAGGTTAGCAGTGGCGGCTCCAGCAGGTGGATTACAGGGGCCTATGACCCCCCCCAAGAAAATATCACATGATTATTTTCTTTTTCATCGTAGTTAATATTCTTTAATATGTAGTTGTTGTTATTTTCCTAATTAAAAAACAACAACCAATAATATACTGACTAAAACAAGTCCCAGGGAATGAACTTCTGCCTATTTTCACTTTTGTTAAACAATGGAAAGGAGCACAAAATGCGAAAACAGATTGTTTTCTACGACCCAAATTTCCCAGGACAGAATCAGCAACTGAAGAAAAAACCGTGGATAAAACAGGAAAGTTTACATCTACTGTTTGGCAGTATTAACATTTTTATTTAAAACTAAAAATGATCAGCATCAACTGGTTTAAAACTGTATCATGATACATCCAGCCCTACATAGGCTTTAATTAAATCGCAAAATACCCCATATTCACTATCCACCTTTTTGGTGATTGATGTAGATGACTTGAAATGTTTATGGAAAAATCTGATCGCTTGTAATAATTAAAAAATTTGTGCTAATCTAATGCAACGCGTGAAAACGACTGTAGTTACTGTTTGTTCCTGTCTCGTTTTTACTAGACAGGTACTAGACGGTTCTGGTCTTATCAATATTGACGGGATGCTACAGACATTTTGTCATTTTTTTGTGCTTTAAAGCTGCTGTGTGTAACTTTTACTAAAGCAAATATGGTTTTTACATATTTGAAATGCACTACTCAGTCAGAAATGACCAATCAAAATCAGATGGTGGGAATTGGCACCATGCTAAGCTACACATGGTTCACACCTGCCACCAATGCTCATGCTAGTTAGCATAGCCACAGATTTTCCTGTAACAGTAAGTTGTTTTTCCACCATTTGCACATTGAGCAGCGTATATGAGAGTGATTGACAGCGCTAAGACCCTCCTCCTGGCTCTGAGTGGCTTTTGAACAGTAATTGTGCATTTTTGCAATAGTAGCACTGGGAGAAAGTGGATTCTGTCTCATACTCTATAAACAACATATAAAACATATTTTTGTAGTTACATGTAGCTACATGCTGCAGCTGAAACTCCTGTAGCCAAAGCGCCATCTGATGCTACCCTTGACATCTTGACAGCATGCGTTTGTGTTGTGCCGCCCGAGGTGTTTGGGCACAGCTCCACTTTCATTTTACAATCGCATTGATCATCAATATCACATCCAGCCTGCATAGGTCACTTCTTTTATAGCCTCGTTTGTGAGGACAGTTAATTTGTTCCGTTGCAGACCAGGAATCCCTCTAATTTTTATTTTTATTCAGAGTTATATACCCAGTTACTGAAGTATGTTGCTGGGATTTCTTTGCAGGAAAGAACGACATCTTTGGTGAACCCAACCATGTCTATGGCAGGCCCGGGAAATCCAGCGCTGACGTTCGGGCTTTGACCTACTGCGACCTTCATAAGATCCTGAGGGACGACTTGCTGGAGGTGCTGGAGATGTATCCAGACTTTGCTGACTCCTTCTGGAACAATTTGGAGATTACCTTTAACCTCAAAGATGTGAGTACCACTAGAGGGCGATGTTACAACATTCGTATGGAATTTATTGAATTAATTGAATTATTCTGAATAAAAAAGGTAATGGAAGGTAAAAAGTGAATCTAAAGGCAAATATTCTGAGTCATTTATTTATGTTTTGCCTCCAGTATTCCTCTTATTTCTTGCGATTTCTTAAATGGGGCATATTATGCAAGTTTCACTTTTTTCATTTTTTTATATTTTCATTTGGATCTGAACTGCGTAAAAAAACAAACAGTAATGGCAGTAATTTAATGTTTTTGGTGTCTAGAAAATGAGACGTTTCTAAAAACCTTCTGATTGTAAAATCACATTCAAAGGGCACTGCAACCCGTGCAGACCAACCCCGTTACCTAGCAACCCGCACAGAGCTCCAACCCCGCTACCTAGCAACCCGCGCAGAGCTCCAACCCCGCTACCTAGCAACCCGCGCAGAGCTCCAACCCCGCTACCTAGCAACCCGCGCAGAGCTCCAACCCCGCTACCTAGCAACCCGCGCAGAGCTCCAGCATATTTGGTCAGCTGGTTTTACTGCTGTATCTGCTGTACTATGGCTGCTGGAAAAGACAAGTGTTTTGTTGTTGAAGAACCAGCATCCTTGCTGCTTCTGCAGAAGGCTCCACTTATGGTTTTCAAAGATGCACTGTTGTATAGCTGCGTCTATTTGCAGCCATTTTCAAATGTGAGGGTAAACGTTTAGTTGCCGGCAGCAGTTTTAGTTTCACCTGGTTGAGGTTTACTAAGGGAATGCTATTTTATTGATTTTTTTTTCTAATTTATAATTGCATCATAAAAAGGGCTTCAATAGTAGTAGTGAAAATTTTTAATATTGTGCATTTTTAATTTGATCATCAGAATAATTGTTGGTTGCAGCCCTTCTTATGTTTCTGAGCTGTTTTAACTTTTTTTGCTCTTGTTTAAGTTCTTCATATTTTCAAGATTAGGTGAAAGAAAAGTCTGTGGATACAAAAAAGAACTTGGTTTAAGACTTTTGTGCATCACGGCATGTCTTCCAGGCCCAAACAAAATGCTTACAGCCAAATCATTAAAACAGCACTTAGGATACCGTTACCAAATGTTTTAGAAACAATGTCTAATTGCTAGAAAATGTACTGTTTGGGTTTTAATCGACTGAAACTAATATGACTCAGGCAGACAGAATAAACCAGCAAACCCCGAGCAGGAGCTCCGAGTGCGGCTGCCGACTGACGAGGCATCGCAGAAGCTCCCTGCGGCGCCGGAACCGGCCGGGTGAGAATTATTTTTATTTTCTGCCAGGCAAACTTTTTTCTTTTTGTATAGAAAAACATTTGTGAAAAATGTACATGTTTAGATTAATCTCGGATTTTTTTTTAGAAAAAATCTTGGAAATTCAAAGGTTGAAGATTTCCAGTGTTAAAAAGTTTAACAGTTTTACATTTTGAAACTCAGAAATTTCCTTGTTTTTTTTTCCAGAATATTCCTGACATTAATCTGAAAATTTCAGATTTTTTTCTAGCATATTTTTTGACTGTTGAAACTCATTAATTGCTTTGTTCTTTTCTCAAATGTTTGAGGGTTTTTTTTTTTTAGCAAAGGTTCCACTTTTGAAACTCCTCTTTGATTTTTTTTAAGAAAATATGAGGTTAATTTTGAGTTTTTATAGAACATATTCGACTTTTCAAACTCAGAAAATGTCCTTGTTTTTTTTCCAGAATATTCCTGAGATTAATCTGAAAATTTTAGTTTTTTTCTAGCAACCTCTTGACTCTTCAAACTTAGAAAATTTCAGATATTTTTTGGTAAAAATGTATTCCTCCTCTATTTTCCCCATTTACAATGACCCCTAATCACCCATAAGCTCTACCTACAGTTTTTTTGCCTCCATCTTGTCTTGAGCTGCGTTCTTCTGCATGCAGATGGGATGGATCATGAGGACTCGTACCCAGATCAGTCGTGTCTGACGGTGAACCACCGGCGCAGAATGGTGGCCGGGTCTCACTGGGAGGATCTCTGCAGCAGCGCCAGCGTTTGTTCCCAGTCCAGTGATGAGGAAATTAAGCCTGTTCAACACAAGGGGGAGCTGTTCGTCCACGGCTCTGACACCAGAGACTACCAACCTTCAAGGGTCACCATCCAACCCCACTGCGGACCTTCTGCTCTAATGGGGCAGGCTGTGGATCTTGGAGGCTCTCCGTACTCAGGTACCAACAATGCATTGAACTTTTACAAAAAGTCTGATGTTAAAACCATAAAATGTAAGATATTTTGTCAGGATTTGATGTAAAAGACACAAAAAAACTTTATAATTTTGAAGTGGATGGATGTTTATCACTGTTTTTGGTTTATTTAAAAGTAATGTAGGCTGAATACAAATTAAAACCCTTTTAATTTTATGTCATAACTTCTCCTTTGTGCTTGTTTTTGTTGGCCTCAGTTAAATATACTGAGGTTTTTTGGTTTTAAGGTGACATTTGAAAAAGTTCAAGTGGTTTGAATGATTTAGCAAAGAAACTGTAGCTCTTCAGTTCAGTTCTGTAATTATTTTAAAATAATGGGGAATGTTTTATTTAAAATCTACAAAATGGAACAATTTAACTACAAAATAAATAAATATTAAACCAAATAAAATGTTTATGAATGTCATATATGTACAAAGGCTTCAAGAAATCATTATATCATTGTAAAACAAGAACTACAAAATCAAAGAATTAAAAATAATCTAATATTAAACCAAATCAAATGCTTGGGAATGTGATATATGCAAAGACTACAGAAGAAAAAATGCAGATTTTAAATGAAAACTTAGAAGAAAATGCCAAGTATCAGTGTATTTTTCTTAAATTGTGCAGCAGCGCCCCCTATTAGTGTGTCAGGCTTGTACGGCTACTGGTCAGACCGCAGAGCCAGCCAGCTGTCTGAGAACCAGAGGAGGCAGTCAGCAGTGAGGTCTGGGTTTCGGCCTTCGTTCTGCGCTGAGGATCGGCCTCGGGAGCTGGAATCCAGACTGGAGCTCCTGCAGTCGCAGCTCAACAGGTACCATGGATCCGGTCCAGAATAATGAAAACATTAGGGGGCACCCGGATTTGAACCGGGGACCTCTTGATCTGCAGTCAAATGCTCTACCACTGAGCTATACCCCCTGCTCCCCTGCTGTGTTTTACATCATGAAAAAATGGGTGTAACAGTGCTTCTGCAGTTAATGAAATGTTTGAAAATTCAAAATGGCACCCATTTTTCAAAATGGTCACCACAGTTGTTATGGAAATTAATTTTAGCAATAAAATCACAAATTAGATGATTATGTTTGGTGTCAAATCATAGCCTACATGTTTTCAACCAAAGAAATTATATTCTTTTTTCTTGATCTTGTGTTTCCTTTTTCTGGTGGACATTTTTCAAAATGGCCACCTCATAGAAAATAAATGTTTGCACTAAAACTGGTAATTATTGCCAGTGGTTAGCATAGCTAACTAGAAACTTAGGTTCATTAACCACTAATTTGCCAAACAAATAGCTACACTAACAATAAACACGTTTAAAAAAAAGTTCAAGATGGCTGCCATTTTCATGGTTGTCATGGAAAATTAATTTTAGCACTAAAATCAATAATTGGTTTAAAAGGCTCTAAAACGGAGGCCATCTTGAAAAATTTCTGTCATTTTGAAATGTGTGTTTTTCATTTGCAAAGCGTCAGGCTTGACAATGCAGATTATTTTGCTTGTGTGCACATTTTTACCGTCATATGTAAATCATATTTTCTTTTCTTGTGACCTTTTTCTTTTAACCCTTTCCAGGCTGGAGACCCGTATGACTGCAGATATCAACGTGATCCTGCAGCTCCTCCAGAGGCAGATGACCCCGGTACCTCCTGCCTACAGTGATGTGTCGCCCGGCTCCCACCTGCCTCACCCCACCACCCTGTACGGCTCGGGAACCCCCACCATCCACACGGGCCCCCCAATCCAGCCGGGACAGATAGACGGCACCGCCTCCCTGCTGCAGGTATCAGAACTGCATTTTATTCCTCCATATTGTGTATTTTAGTATAAATTATGTTTAATAATGTTAATAAGACAGGTGACCTAGTCAGATTGGACAGAGGACAGCATGATGCTGCCACCACTGAATCTTATGGCACGGTGCAGAGTTTGGTTCAGGCTGACGTCCAATGAACGTTTTCTAAGTTGCATTTTGAAGTTTTTGTCTCATCTACCAGAGTTTCTACTTGTTTGCTTTTTCTCCCAAATGTGACAAACTATGGCTGAGATTTCCTGTTGTTTTCTTTTTGCTACATATTTTATTTTTAATTGTGAAACACTGAAATTCACCAAATCTTATCAAGTATTTTTGTTCTCGTTTCTAGTGCAAATATCTTGGCACATTTTAAATGAGACAAAACGAACTTAGAAGTAGCTTTTCTGCAAGTCATAGTGGCTTTCTTGAGCCAATAATTTCTTAATATTGATTTTAAAAAAGTACTAATTCAACTTGCAGATTATTCCACCCATAAAACATTTTTCCCATATTATAAATGAAACAATCTGCCAGTAGAACTAGTAGTTTTTTAATCAATATTAAGGAATTATTGACTTAAAACAAACTATTTCTTGCTGAAAAGTTACTTTTAAGTTAGTTTCATCTTATATTCAACTTTACTAAGATATTTGCACTAGAAACTAGAACAAAAATACTTAAAATTTTGCAGTGAAGATTTTCTCTCCAATTTACAACTATCATAAAATGTACAAAAAATGCAAAATGTATTAATGCTGCAGCATTTGAACATTTTATCGACATCTGAGTGTTTTTGTGTTTCCAGAGTCCAGATTCTGACTTTAAACACAAATCTAGAGACTCCCTCTCCAGCGGCGTCCATCTCACCGTGGCGTCAGACGACACCATGTCACCAGAGGCCAACCTGCCACAGCTGCCCTCTGTTGACCTCACCTGTCCTCACTTCCTGTCCCCCAACGTCCACGAAGCCCCCGGGCTCCTGGGCGGCAGCCAGCGCTTCCCCTCGCTCCCCGAACACCTGGAGACCTCCACAGAGATGCAGGAGATCCAGAGACACGTCTCTGACCCGATCCTGCAAGGAACCTAGGGCGACCTGCTGCAAATGTAAAGCCATATTTTGTCCAGATGGATCCCCATCTCACCAAATATTACAAAAAAATGATCCTCCTCTCCTGGTCGGAGGCTGCAGGAAAGCGAGGAATGTCTGAAAAACACACAAACTGCATCCCAGACTCAGGTTTCCATAATGGAAGGAGAGAAAAAAAAACACGTTTGAGAAATATCTGCATTCACTTTGTATAAGAATTGCACATTTAGGCTCAATAAAGACAAAAATGTATTTTTATACTGTTCTAGCTGCTGTTTGCACAAAGAACTCTGTATCTAGTTAATACAAAGGCTGTTGGAGTCAGTGTTACTGTTGTCTGTGTTAAATAAATTAACTGTCTAACACTGTAAATTATGAAGATTTTAACTTAAATCTCACATTTGTTCATGACACGAATCAGAAAAGTAACTTGTGAGAAAACATGGCTGTGAATATAGTCAGATGTTTTCTGTGGAGCTTTTTTCTGGTCACATCTGCCAGAATACGGGAGTTTTAACTTTACTCTAACAAAATTAATAAAGTTACAAGAATAAAGTCAAGATAACATGGAATATTCCGAGAATAAAGTTGTATTATGAGAATAATAATGCTCTTTACTCTGGTAGTATTTTGACTTTATTCTTGATATAAGAGTATTATTATTTTATTTTGGGTTATTTTGAAGATAGAAAAAATGGAGTACACCAAATAACTGATTGATGTTCTTATTTTCTTCTAGAAAATTTTGAGTGTAAAAAGTCAAAAATTTCCTAAAAAGTAAAAACTACCAAACGCTAGTTTGACAAAAAAATAAAAATAAATTAAATTTAAATTTAAAAAAATTTAAATTTAAAAATAAATTAAATTTAAATTTAATAAATTCATAGCCAAAGTTCCAAATTTTTTCTAGAAAAGGTCGTTTTTGGCGGAAAATTAAGACCTTTATCATTAGATAAACGTACAAAGGAAGATCGCAGATAAATAAGTGGTGTGTGGCCACTGCTGGTCAGTTTGACCGTTAAAAAAAAGCTACCAAGGTGACCGTTTGCCCGTGACGTCACGCTGTTTAGAATTATCCGCCATGATGGATGTCAAAACAGCCTGTGCGCTCCTAGAAAGTCAAACAGCCAGGCATCTGTGGTTTATCGCCTTTATTTAGTTCAGTGTTTTTCAACCACTGTTCCGCGGCACACTAGTGTGCCGTGAGTGATCGTCAGGTGTGCCGTGGAAATTATTCAATTTCACCTATGGCACCGTATTTTCCGGACTACAAGCTGCTACTTTGAACCTTGCGGATTGTAGCCCGGTGCGGCTTTTCTGTGTATTTTTCATCAACCACCAGGGGGCTCTCTAGCAGGAAGTGAA
>NW_015113880.1:142659-165790 GCF_001443285.1 Poecilia latipinna | reverse complement strand
TTCACTTCCTGCTAGAGAGCCCCCTGGTGGTTGATGAAAAATACACAGAAAAGCCGCACCGGGCTACAATCCGCAAGGTTCAAAGTAGCAGCTTGTAGTCCGGAAAATACGGTGCCATAGGTGAAATTGAATAATTTCCACGGCACACCTGACGATCACTCACGGCACACTAGTGTGCCGCGGAACAGTGGTTGAAAAACACTGATTTAGTTGATGTCACTTAAGAAATTGTCATAGGGCGCTGCGCAGTTGCCCCATTGTAGCTAGCCTCTCGTATTTTGTACGTTTTTAATGCTGCTCCGGTGTAAAGGGAAACACTGTTCATGAGATAGTGATATAAATTATGAGGTGTGAATTCTGGCAAAGTTGGCAATTTGATCAACACATCAGGAGGAAGAAAGTATGAGTCGGTTTCTATGCTAGCTATTTCACACTTTTGTAAATATCACCGACTTTGAGCCCCAACTGGGTGTGTTACGTTCACAGACAAATTAGATTAACTAGAAAAAATAGACGCCATGGATAAACTGGAAAAAAAACAACTTTTGGAAAACAATTTCTGTCACTCTGTTGAACTCCCGTCCCTCACTTCCAACGTCCGTCATGGCGGCTAGCTGGTTCAGACTAGCCGCAGCTAGCTGGTTCAGACTAGCCGCAGCTAGCTGGTTCAGACTAGCCGCAGCTAGCTGGTTCAGACTAGCCGCAGCTAGCTGGTTCTGGTTCAGACTAGCCGCAGCTAGCTGGTTCAGACTAGCCGCAGTCGTCTCCAGTCACAGAACGCAGTGATGTTTGGCCGTGACGTCTGCTGTGTTTTTGTCCTTCTTGAAACTGGGAAATTCCAACTTCCCAGTTGAAAAAATCAACTGGAACGCCCTCCAATGTTGGATTACCCAAGTCAAAAGTACTTATCATAGATTCGAAACTTAAAAAGTTTGTAGTTGTAGGCTTTTTTTTTTTTTTTCAGATTTTTGGGCTCTGTTTATTCCCAGTTATAAGAACAGGATTTGGATCACTCTTGGAAAATCAAACCCAAAGTGATATAAACTTGTTATATTTCACCAAGTTTAATAATTTACATACCAGCTAATTTGGATAAAGCAAAGTCATCTTTTCAGTAAAATATCTGGATCAACGTAGTTCTACTCATAAAAGTTTGGTTGTAAAACAATATTTTATAAAAATACAAATTTTAATACATTGGAGTTGGGGGGTGGGGAAGGCACAAAAAAAACCAACAAATCAATTTAAGAGCCACAAATGGCCCTCAGGCCACACTTTGATCACCCCTGGATAAAATATGAGGTTAAATAGTCCTTCCACAACAAAATTTAATTTGTTTTTGAATTAACTTATTAGATACATAAAAAGGTAAACACAATTAGGTAAATAAAACAACTAAAAGTTGGTTTTTAAGTCATGGGGAGGTTACAATTTATTAGAGCAAATTCAATATTAAACTTTATGAAAAAACACTACAACATGAACACTTGGCTTACCAACATCTTAAGTTTGATATATTTATATTTATGTACATTTTGTCTTGCAATGGCATGCTACAAGGACAGGACTGAAGACGACAAAATAAGAGAGAAGCAGAAAGCTGTGTCAACTCATTTCAAACTTCACTCAAACTGAGGAAAAAATGCAACATTTCAAACAATGAACGCTCAACAAATAAGAAGAAAGAGGGTATTTAAGGAGCCACCATTGCTCTGGTAGACTTTAAATGTCGGCTGCAGCACAGAGGAACATCTTCAACTCCCACATTAGGTAAACGAGACTAGTATATATCGTACAGATGCTTTATTGACCAATTACATGGTATGCATCCACAAGGCTACGAGTTAATCCTACATATTTTCACTGCAAAAACAAAATCTTACCAAGGTTTTTTGTTGTTTTTGTGGAAATATCTTAATTAAAATTAATTTTACTACAAGATAGGAATTTATTTTAAGTCAATAATATTGATTTTAAAAAAGTACTAGTTTAATTGTTTAATATTTTTCCCATATTACAAATGAAATAATCTGTCACTTGAACTAGTAATTTTTTATTCATATTAAGGAATTGTTGACTTAAAACAAGCTCATATCTTTCTCAAAAGTTAGTTTTGCCTTTTTTAAAGTGTACTAAGATATTTGCACAAAAAATAGATAAAAAAATACTTGGTAATTTCATGTTTTTGCAGTGTTCTGCCACCTACAGCAGTTTGTATCAACCTCAAACTAAATAAAACAGATGAAATGCATGAGATCTAAACCGCTCTGAATCATCTCACAGCTGAGAAGTATTTTTTTAAAAAACCTCAAGGAAACATCAACACTTCCTACAGCTGCTGAGCAAAAATAAATAAGAGCTTACACGTTTATTAGAAGAGCAGATAAATGTAAACCAACTTCAGAGAAAGTTCACTCTTCGTCCTGAAAGCTGGAGGACAAGAGCTACTGGAAAGTCCAAAAGCGGAACGCGGGGCGCTCGTTTTCTACGGCTTTAGACGCGCAGGATCTCCAGGCAGTTGTTGTAGCAGATGGCGATCCAGTCCGGCTGCGTGGATGCCCACTGAACGTTGTTGATCTCGCCTTCGGCGGTGTAGGCCAGGATGGGGTCTTCAATGGCGCGCGGCATCTGCTGGATGTCCCAGATCAGAGCCTGATGGTCGTCGGCTGAGAAAGGAAGGAAAAACATCAGGATATTTAATGTGACCCGTCATGCTTCCTTTGAAAGGTTAGGATTGGTTTATGGGCGATACAAAACATGTTTTGCACAAAATCTTTCTTAGATAATGAGATTTCTGTTTGCACAGTTCATGATGAGCTGTTTTATGGCATCTTGTCACTTTAAATCAAAATGAGCTGCTGCTGGCCACGCCCCCCAATTCAGCGTTTACACTCGCACGGGAAAATGGCTGCAAAATGCACAATTATCAACCGTACATCTTTAAAAAGCAGAAGTGGAGCCTCCTACACACAAAAAAAAAACAACACAATTCAGCCAGTGGTTTCTAGATGGTAAGTCAAAAACAAAACATTTGTCTTTTCCAGCTTTAACAATAGAATATTCAGACTTTGTGCTGCAAAAAAGTACTTCCGCCTTTGGCTTGTTCCCCTGTTTTTCAGGTTAAATGTTTCAAATAAAAAACAAAATTTGTCAAACATAATCTAAGTAAATAGAAAATACAGTTTACCATTGTAAACTGTTTTACAGCCGACTAAACATGCTGGAGCTCAGTTTAGGTTGCTAGGCAACGGGTGGAACTTTGCCGGGGTTGCTTGGTAACGGTGCAATGCCTGCTGATTTGTTATGTTACATTCCAAAGGTTTTGTTGGAAATTATGTCAATTTCTTCTCTGGTTAACTATCAAAGGTATTCTTCTTTCTTTTTCTTTTGCCAAAAAACAACTGTGTTTTTTTTTTTTTTTTAAGTGCTTCGGTTGTATTTAGAAGAAGTATAGATCCAAATGGGATTACAGAAACCATGCAAAATGTGAATTTTGAGTAGTAGGTCACCGTTGATATTTACCCAACAACATTTAACTTCCAAACTCACCTGCAGTGCAGATATGACACGAGGAGTGAGGCGCCCAGGCGATGCCGTTGACGCAGGCGCGATGGTTGTTGAGCCGAGCCACGGGAGTACACGGCACGCGAACGTCCAGGATCACAACCTGGAGAACAGGAATATGAATTTAAAAGCTTTTTATTTACTGCAGCTTTTCATAAATACTGAACAATCTACTCACATAGGCAAACTTCTAGCAAGAAGCACCAGAAATGTAAACGAATGTGCAGTTTCTTGTATGACTATATAGGCTGAAACGATTACTAAATATTTGTCAACTAATTTAGTAATAGATTAGCTGGAGTACACAGGCCCTAAAAACCAGAGCTATTATTATGGCAAAACTGTCTAAAATATATACACATTTTGCATTTAGGATTAAAAAAACCCTTTGTAAATATGTTCTACCCAAAACTCCACAAGTAGAATCGTTTTAACTTCAAATTATGGAAAATACCTATCAAGTGTCGTTGGCTATCCAGTTAGTAATTGGTCAATCCAAAAATGAATCGATGGATAGATTAGACCTGCACTGTGTTGATGTTGAGTCAAGCAGGAAGGGCTGAACGTTTCATATGTTGATTGAAAAATTAATTATGTAACTAGAACTTTGTATTAAAATATTTGCACTAGAAACTAATAGGGTTGGGCTTTTATTGTGATAAGAATTTTCATTTATTGTTGTCACAATAAAGTGCAGTTAATGATGTTTAAAGGCCCCCAAAACCATCCTTATTGTCAGGATTGATAGTTTTACTAACTTCTCCACTATTTGTTCAATACATACCAATAAATTAGAAAATAAAAGTTAAAATGTGCAGTTTAGCAATACAAATCACACTTTTTTATGTTTTTCAAAAAGCATTAATTGTGTTTGTGGGGCTATAATTGCTGTGACACATAGTGGCAGCAATACAGTCACCTAAAAAACAAGTAATAGTTCTGTGGGTAAAATACTGTAATAGAACCTTAAGTCCATAGAAAAGCTATTTGCATGAGAAGACATTAATAATGCAACCTGACCTCCATGCCGTCCATGGCCATGGTGGCCAGGTAGTTGGGGTCCTGCTTGTTCCAGCAGAGGCGGAGCAGCGGGTGGTGCTGGGGGTCTTCGTAGATGATGGTGCTGTGCTCTAGATGTCGGAGGTCAAACATGCGGACGGATCCGTCGGCGCCCACCGAGGCGAACATGTCTCTGCCTCCGCCCGCGCGGCTGAACGCGATGTCGTAAACCTGAAAACACACCACAACGTTCCTCAACACTTACATTTAAATTTAAGCTCTGAATTTAAATCATGATTCTAATAAGTTTTAAATGATAACTTTTCGTTAAATGTTCGCTGTAATTTAGCCTGCCTTTAATGTATTAAATTTTGGAACAGAAAATGGCGTTTTTTTGACAATAATCAATTACTAAATTAGTTGACGATTCAATAATCGATTAATGACGAATAATCCAATTAGTCATTTCAGCCCTACATGAAAAAAAGGCCTCTTTTATATTATTGTGTTGAAACATGAACTAGACTTTGAAGCTTGGTGTCATTGGAAAGAGTCTGAATGAAATAGAATAAAAATAACCAAAAAATGAACCTGAAGCCTATTGATAAAAAACAACTTTAAAGATCAACAACAAAAAACTAAATTTGGGTCATATGGAGAAGAAATAAAATAAACAAAATAAAATCCAGACCTCTTTGTCGTGAGCGATCAGCTGAGTCTTCACGTGTCCGGAAACCAGGTTGACTCGTCCCAACACCTGACCGGTCTCCAAGCCCCAGATGGTGCAGGTGGTGTCGATGCTGGATGTTCCTGAAACACACAAAGAAATCATTTAAAGCCAATAAAAGATACGATGGAAACTAAAGGAGTTTTCTTCATTTTATTTCCTACCAAGCAGATTGGGATCAACTTCGTTCCAGTCAAAGGAGGTGAGCGGAGCGCAGAAGTCGGAGTTCTTGTTGTTGTTCAGCAGACATTCGAGGCGTGTTTCTGTGTCACTGACCTGCAACACGATCAAGACTGATTTAAATCAGGGGTGGCCAGACTTTGGCCACAACTGACTGGTATCAGACAGAAATTTCTCAAAATTTCTGACATTATTCTAAAAATTTCTCAGTTTTTCTTTATTTTTCAAACTCAGAAATTTCCAAGTTTTTTTTGTTGAAAATTTCAGAAATTAACCTAGAAATTTGTAATTTTTCCTCTCATACTTTTTGACTTTTCAAACTCAGAAATGTTAGTTTTTTTTCTCTAAAATGTATGAGATAAATCTCCATATTTAATTTTTTTGTAGCAATTTTCTTTTGACTTTTCAAACTCAGAAATTTCCAAGTTACTTTCTGGAAGATTTCAGAGGTTAATCTAAAAGTTTCTCACCTTTTTTCCAGCAAATTTGACTTTTGAATGTTAGAGATTGCCATGTTTTTTTTTCTAGAAAATTTCTGAACTTGACCTCAAATTTTAAAAAAATTTTCTAGCACATTTTGTGACTTTTCAAACTGAGAAGTGTCCTTGTTCTCAAAAATATGAGATAAACCTCAATATTTGGAATTATTTTCTAGAAAATTTTTAACTTTTCACACTCAGAAATTTCCAAGTTACTTTCTAGAAAATTTCTGAGATTAACCTCAAAATTTCTGATGTTTTCTATATGTTTTTAAATATATAATTTCCTTTTGTGAAATTAAAGTATATTTGAATTTGAGTATAAAATGGCACTAATACGCCATTGTAATTGAAAAATGCAGGTAGTAAAGTCTGTAAAGACAAACATTTCTCCAAATGTATTCATTGCTGGAAAATATCCACACTCCTCTGATTTGTATGGACTTTATAATGGCTCATCTTACCCTCCATATGCGCAGGTAGTCCCCACTGGTGGCCAGCAGGTCTGGATAAACTCCTTTGGTGTCTGGGATCCACATGATCTTGGTGGTGGGGTAAGGATGATCAAAGGTGTTCCTGCAGACAAACTCTGAGCTCTCTTCCTCCAAACCAACCAGCTGAACCTGAAATAAACACAGATAAGCTGGTAAAGACGGCAAAAGCCCTAAAGAACACGACAACTGGACAAAACGTCACCTATAAATGTGTTATTGAAGACAATAGCACAGTCATAAGTGATGTTTTGAGCCTCGGTGCGCAGGGAGGTTAGCACTAATCTGAAGCTAGCTGCTAATGAAAACACGCTGCGCACCTTGTTGTTGTATTCCTCCACAAAGCTCCCCAGAGCCAGCCGAAAGCGTTTGTCCGGGCGGACGCTCCAGTTCATGGCATACACCGTCCATGGCGCCTCGTATTTGTAGATTTCTTTTCTTTTCCCGTGAAGAGACATCCTCTCCCGAGCTGCGGCTCTTGTCTGGGCAGCTAACCTGCTAACTAACTGTCGGAGAAGTTAACCTTTGAGTAAAATACAACTAATTAGTTTCACTTAAGATAATAAATACAAGGATGTCGACTGAAAACGACTGATCGATGTAGATAACCTCAATGAAGACGTGATTTTTCACCACTTCTGCTAACAAAGGGTAGCATTTTTCGTTGGGGCCATCAAATCGTCAGGTTTTGAGGAAAGCGATCAACTTCCGGTGGTTATTTTCGAAATAAAATCACCAACAATGCTTTTAAAACGCTACGTTCCCGAAGTTTCCTCCATTTTACGGAAGAAAAACCCCGAATGAAGTATTAATGTACCCCCAAATTATATAAGTATGTCTTATTTGTTTTAAGTTGTCTTAGAACATGTTATTGTGTTGATAAAAAAAACGTCATTATCATGGCAGTTACGTTACTGTCTTATTGTTTTTTTCAAAAGTATTTACTTTTTTATTTATTCATTTCTTTTATTTATGTATTTTTATGAGTCTGGAAGGTTTGTACCGGAAGTATACGTTGTTTATTCCTACTTCACAAACAGTTGAAATTTCTCACTGCGACCACAAGAGGACGACTGTTTACTGTTCCTGGCAACATTACCTTATTTAGGAGTTTTATTTATAACTATATGCGGGTGTGGACAATGAGTGGAAGGATGATTTGTTTAAAATATTCCATCTTATAACTCTGTAAAATATTTTAATTACATCACAAATTATAGTTTGTACTGTAATCAATTCAGTTTTAAAATATGCATTGGAAATCTCTGGTTGCCACAGACGAGCTTTAAATGTTACTGTTTTGAAGTTAGAAGTATAACTGAAAAACTACATTGATTTAGAAAATGGTTTACATTGAAAGAAAATGTCTGTTTCTTCGTAATTTCCAATAATAATAAACATGGGGTAAATAATATAAACATTGTAATTTAATATCTGGATTTTCTAATTACTTTTTACTAAAAACAGACCGTGATTCATTTATGAAATTAGTTAGAGATTATTACCTTATATTGCACGTATCATTAGTGTAAATTTCGGTATGAATCCTAATGTATTCATTTTTTTAATTGATGCTGCTATTCCCCAAACAGCACTTTGAAATTGAGTCAAAATATGTTTTTGAACAATCATTGCTTTTTCATCAATGCTGTTTTGTTTAAAATACAACCAAACATAATATTAACAATTGGTTGTTACAAATACAGCTAAATAGTGAAAGATCCATTTTCTGTGCTGTCCTAAAAGTGTTTTGTTTCACAAAAGAAATATTATGATAATAATAACTATATATTTATTATTACATATAAAATATTTTGTAATGTGAAGTAATCCTTCAAGTCAAAGGTGAATACATGCACAAAATTTTAAGATTTTTACAACTCTGTGTTTTAGAGTGTTACTGATAAATACTAACATTTCCGTTTCTTTGATACTTAACATCAGTAAAAACAACTTCAAACTCAAAACTGGAAATAATATTTGTAGTTTTGGACCCCCGTATGTTAGCATCACTAGTCCATAACGGGTTAAAAAAAATTTATTTTGAAAGGGTTTTTCCTGCGTGGACAGGAAGTACCCCGCTTTAGGTTTAACATCACGTCAAGGACAGTTCCGATTTTTTATTCATAACCAGCTTTACCTTTATTGACACTGCTAGAAACCAGGTAAGATACTTGTTCACACATTTAGTCTTATCGGGGTTGTTTATCCCCCGCCGTGTTGAGGAGAAAATGGACAGATTCCCTCTCAGGTCTTCGGTTGTTGGACAGTTAGTTAGCCCCTGTTAGCATGCTAATGGTAAACGTGCTAACAGTGAGTGAGAATTAGTGAGTGTGAGTTGGGGGATGGGTTTGGTTGACTGCATCTTTGGGGTTTTAATCCACATGTCATTAGTAATTTTTAACTAGAACTCTGCTACAATTTCAAAAAGTTTGACAGCTAATCGCGTTAGCTTGTAATCAACCTTGTAAACACACTAAATGCAGCAGTACTTGTTCAGATTTAGCCACAAACTTACACCAACTGGAAGTTTGTCCGAATAAGTGAGCTCTTAAACGGTTAAATATCTACTTTTTTTTTATTCGCGTTAATTTAAAAGTTTAATTTATGAAAAAATTAGTGTGGTGACAAAACATAGTAGCCGTTTTCCTTCGTTATTGTCTACTGAGCTTCAGTTGTCAGGGATGTTTTCCACTTGGGGATTTGTTGTGTAGATGTTCGTCGATTAATCTAGAAAGTATTTGTAAAGCTTATTTCAGAAACAAAGCAATTCTCTACATTATGCTGACATAAAATAACAGAATAGCATTACATTAGATCGGTTTGATAAAGGAAAACAATAATAAGATTGAATCCTGCTTCTCCGTGTTTGGTTTTGATTCTTCAGAGAACTAGATCAGCCACTATGACCTAAAATAAGATAAAACTTATTTTAGTTAACTGTTGCATTCATTATTATTTGACTGGAGTTTCTTCAAATCTTTCATATTGTAAGAAAATCTTTATTTTCTGCAGCTTTATTCAGATTTTCTGTCAGATTTTCTTATGATATCTCAACCCTAAATGCTTCTTTTTCTCTCAAACATTTCTTCCTTTTTCATTTGGGTTTAATGTGAACTCACTGCGACTTAATATTTTGATATAAAACGGTTGCATTTGAGGAAAATAAACCCTAGAACATGATGTTGTAATGACTGGTACATTTCACCAGCAGCAGCAAGTTTTTGTAACTTCTTTCACTTCAAATTAAAGTAATGCAGGATTTCTCACACTGATTCGGACGATTTTTTTCTAAACTATACGCCTTTGTTTTGTTTTCAAAGCTAAAATAGTAGTTTTTCTATTCTCTGATGGGTAAAAGCTTTTGTTTTGGGATGGGTTTGTAATTTTCTGCAACATTTTGTGAAACTTTATTTTGTGTTTTTACCCATATTTAATTCAGACTGCAGCATGCGAAGTGCGTTTTTCTTCCTGGTTCCCACCCTGCTGCTCCTCCTGGCCCTTCCTGCCTCCAGAGGACGTTACAATGACGACTTTGACGAAGGCGAGGATCTGGCAGACTTTGACGACAATGACTTCGCAGAGTTTGAGGACATGAATGATGATTTAACAGCCGAGGCGGAGACGGCCCCGCCGCCACGCGTCTCATCACCTTCCTCACAGACTGAAGACGATGAAGATGAAGCCACCGTGGAGCTGGAGGATGGTCAGGACGGTTTCGAGGACTCCGACACGCAAGTATGTTACCTTAGCATTTATTTAAAGGGTATTTTTATGATTGATTGATTGGTACCATAATTGATATAATTGTAATTTCTTCCAAGGATCAAGATATGTACAGCAAATACGACCAGGAGGAGTTTGAGGGGATTGGAGACATGGAGAAGACGGGCCACTCCATGAAGGACCCGCTCATAATCCACACGGTAAAACAGGTTTAAAGCTTCTGGGAGTTAATTCAGCTGTATTTTATAATACCAAGACCTTACATTTTAGTAGAATTAGTCCTGGGATGTGATTTAGATACATTTCTGACAGTCAGATGTTGATCTGCATTTATCCGTCTGAATATTATGTCTGCAGGTTCCTGCACACCTGCAGAACAGCTGGGAGAGTTACTACATGGAGATCCTGATGGTGACGGGTTTACTGTGCTACATCATGAACTACATCATAGGGAAGAACAAGAACAGCCGACTCGCTCAGGCCTGGTTCAACTCCCACAGGGAACTTCTGGAGAGCAACTTTGCACTTGTGGGTGAGTCTGTCCGTCTTTTCTTTGAATCATTAAACCCCCCAGGATTTGTCGGTGCACAACGCCTTGCCAAAGCATTCATGTTGTTGGAATGGTTCCATATTTTGTCTTGTTTTAATTTCATGTAATAGAAAGGAGTGCATAGATCTGATATGCATGGAAAATTATACATGAGTTTTCCAAACTTACAAGGACTGCAACTGACAATTATTTTAGGTATCGATTAATCTATTGATTATTTTGACAATTAATTGAATGAAAATTGGCACATGCTTTTGATTTTTTTATTTATTTAATATATAAAAAATATATTGCTTTTTAAAAACTAATAAATATTCAATGAAATAAAACATTTACAAAATACATTCTTTCCTCCTTTATTTTTTATTTATTTCAAGATTTGTTTTAATTTTTAATTATTTATTCATTTCATAATGGTGTTTTGTTTTGTGGCACTTATTTTGTAAAGCTGCTTTACATATTTTATGGGCTTTTTTTATGCAAAATGTGTGCATATTTTGAACAGATTTGATTTAATTACTGCTGCGGATGTATTGTTCTTTTATCAAATTGTCTTTTTTTAGTTTGTATATTCAATGTAACGATTAATCAATTACTAAATTAGTTTATTTCAGTAATTGATTAATCACAATTTATCTGATTAATCATTTCAGCCCTAAAATCTATTGATGCTCATTTTTAAAATACTAATTTAACTTCATTTGTAAGAAATGTTCAGTTGACATTAGTTTGCATTGGCATGTTTTGTACAAACCTTTTCTTTATTGAAGAGTGGCAAGAAATCTTTTTTAAAAGAAAGTTAAAATAAATCTGTTTTGCTATATTTCATACTGGGAAAGTAGGTTCACTTTCCTCCAGGACAACAAATTAACCACCTCACTTCAGTGTGATCATTTAGACCAAATCATATTCATGTGGTAGAATGGCCCAGTCAAAGTCTAGGTCAAGTTTAATCCAATAGAATCTGTTGCAAAATTGGAAAATGTAATTTTCCTTCCACTTCATAGTTATGTGCTGTTTTTCTGTTGGTCAGTCACATAAAACGTGTCTCTCATTCGATAGATTTAGTGATTTCTTGGCATTGATCTGTACTCCAGGCGATGACGGCACCAGTAAAGAACCTGTGAGCACTGGGAAGCTGAATCAGGAAAACGAACACATCTATAATCTGTGGTGCTCTGGCCGTGTGTGCTGTGAAGGAATGCTGATTCAACTCAAGGTATTTGCTTACAGCCATTTAAATCCTCCCCTGTCGGTGTTTTCTGAACCTGCTGCTGGTTCTTTTTAGTTCCTGAAGAGGCAGGACCTCCTGAACACGGTGACCAGGATGATGAGGCCCGCCTCTGACCAAGTGGTAAGAGTTTCTGCTGCAGCAGATGTAGAAACGTTTTCTTCCTCTGCACAGAGCTTCAGCTGTGCTGTCTGGGTTTTTCTCTGCAGCAAGTCAAAGTGACGCTTAACGACGAAGACATGGACACTTTCGTCTTTGCTGTGGGCTCCAAGAAAGCCATGGCTCGGCTGCAGAAGGAGATGCAGGACCTGGTAAATAATTTTGTGATTGTTTTTGTGTTGCCTCATTTTTAATATTTAAATTAACTATATATATATATATATATATATATATATATATATATATATATATTTTTTTTTTTTTTAATAGAGCGAGTTCTGCAGCGACAAGCCGAAGTCGGGGGCGAAATATGGTCTTCCAGACTCCATGGCAATTCTCAGTGAGATGGGGGAAGTAACGGATGGTGTGATGGATAACAAGGTGATTCCCCTAATTACTACTAAGGACGCAAACAATCTATTTAGGATTAATTGTAGATTAAAATTAATTCCACTCGATTAACTAATAACGTCCGCTTAGAACTTCTTTTAGTTTTGTTGTTTAGCCTCCGTCCAACAGGGGGCGCCTCTGGTCATCCTTAAGAAGAGTTAAGTTGATACAGAAATAAATATGGCGGAGGCATGCCAGAATGGGAAAGAGGAACGGTCCCAACTACAGCAGCGTATTAGGAATGTTGTTACAACTTTTGAAGCTCACAGATTTTCCTAGTTTTTCGACCAAAACATTTGACATTAATCCCAAAATGTTTGAGTTGTGTGGCAGAAATTTACTCCATTTTTCTTTTCTTTTTTTTTCTATCTACAGAAAAATGGAAAAATTGTAAATGATGGGGGAAAAAACATGATGCCAATAAAAAAAGGTTGATTTTGATGTCTGTCACTAATGCACTTCCTGAAGCGAGTATTTAACATTCCTACAAGAGAAAGCACAGACAGTGCTAAAATATGAACATCTCTGTTCATGGAGAATTATTTACTTCATCTTTTCATCTTTTATTTTTCTATTCAGCGACCCAAGAGGCTCCTGTTTTGCTATATTTTATAAAGGCGTCTAATTATGTCAGAAAACCTGTTTATTTTCTGTTAAGTCAGAGCTGATACAAAATAACCTTAAAACTTTTTATAATTCAACATGTTATGAAAAATATGTTGTATAAATATGTTTGACCATCTGGATACAAGAGAAAACGCCTTTGGGTTTCCATATTGACCAAGTTTTGAAAGCTCTGGATAAACAGATATTTTCTTAAAATATCTGCTTATCAATTAATCATTAGTCAGTTTATTGGATCAACCAACTTCTGATTGACTCATTAATCGATAACTTGCATCCCTAAAGTATAAACTCAACTCTGTAACTCAGGTTCTGCTTCTGGGCTCTTCTCGTTTCAGATGGTACACTACATCACCAACCATGCTGACAAGATCGAGTCGATCCATTTCTCGGATCAGTTTTCTGGTCCAAAAATTATGCAAGAGTGAGTATTTGGTTATCGTTCGTTTCTGGAGCAGAACCTCGTTTTGCTGTTGTGATGCTGAAGGTTTTTGTTTTGCAGGGAGGGTCAGCCGTTAAAGCTGCCTGAGACCAAGAAGACTCTACTGTTTACATTTAATGGTGAGGAGTTTTTCTGCTGTGTCGTCACCTAAACACCATATTTTAAGGTTAATGTTTCATACCAGGTCCAATTTCCAATTTTAACCAATTTTTTTTTTTTTTTTTTGTTTTCATGTTGGACTCTATCAAATTACTACTTAATTCTTCTAATTTTACAACTTTATTCTGGTAATATTATGACTTTACTCTAGCATTTTGTGACTTTATTGTTTTCACTTTATTATTGTAAAAGAAAAACAATAAAAATCTTAGCCTGACGGTTACATTTTATCTGACCTCAAATTCAAATTTAATAGAAGCTGTAAAACAAAACAAGCTTGTCAAACAAGATGGCCGACTTGGGCGTGCTGACATCACTCGTAACTATGGAAACCCAGTGTGAGCATTAGTGAGGGGGGAAAAAAAATCCAGATTTTCCAAATTCCAAAAATTCAATGAATCACTGAAATCGATCTGTGCGCCCAGCCGTCCTACACGCTTAAAATTCTGCTGAGTTTTTCTGGATGTTTCGCTCTGCAGTGCCTGGCTTCGGCAGCACGTCTCCCAAAGACATGGACTCTCTGCTTCCGCTCATGAACATGGTGATCTACAGCATCGATAAGGTCAAGAAGCTCCGTCTGAACAGAGAGGTGAGTGAAACGCTTCAGTGACTTAGTCAACAACAAATGAAACCACTTGTGCAGGAGCCTCCACTTCTGCTTTTCAAAGTTGTACGGTTGTATAATTGCGCATCTTTTTGCAGCCATTTTTATGTGTGCATGTAAACATTGAGTGGGGGGCGTGGCCAGCAGCAGCTTATTTGGATTTAAAGTGACAGAGGCCCTAAAAGAAGCTCATTCTCAACTGATTATAACAAATTCTCATTATCCAAGAATGACTTTGTGCAAAAAATGTCAACTTGTTTGTACAGGTCATAGGCCTTTCTTAATCTGTTCTAGGAAACATAACTCACCTTTAAAAACACAAAACCTTCTCATTAATTATATATTTTAGGAGGTACGTTGTCTAAAATCCTCCTTGTGTGTTTAGGGAAAGCAGAAAGCGGACAGAAACCGAGCTCGGGTTGAGGAAAACTTCCTGAAACAGACCCACGCTCAGCGCCAGGAAGCAGCCCAGACCCGCAGAGAGGAGAAGAAAAGGGCCGAGAAGGAGAGGATCATGAACGAAGAGGATCCTGAGAGACAACGCCGCCTGGAGGTCTGACACCCGCCCCAACTTCTGCTTTAATTACGGACTTTAAGAAAACCACACGAATGTTCTGTTTCGGTTTTGGACTTCAGCTATTCTTTGGTCTCCTCCCATTTGTTCCTCCAGGAAGCAGCGCAGCGGCGTGAGCAGAAGAAGATTGAGAAGAAGCAGATGAAGATGAAGCAGATCAAAGTGAAAGCCATGTGAAAGAGAAAAAGCATTAAAGCACATGGAGAATCAGTGCTTTGCTCAGCTTTTCTTCCTGCTACTGCCATTCAACTCCCACAACTTCAGCCAGAAATCTTCCATCAAACTCTCCGATTGTGTCTGGCTTTGCTGTTGGTTTCACCTGCTGCTCCACTTGACAAGATTAAAACCTAAAAAACGGAGAAAAATCCGTCAAATGAGTCTCTGGGCATCAAGTTTGTTTGTTTTTTAAACATTTCTCAAATGTTTGTCTGAAAAAAAACCTAATGATTGTTTTTAAACAGTTGCTGGTGAGCAGGACACTACTAGACGATATTGAGCCACATTTTTAAAGGACTGAAAGCATTGCTGTTATTTCATTGGTAATATATTAGCATTATTGTAATCTTTAAACGATAATGTCGAGGAAATGTTTAATATATATTTGAAATAAGTTTCTGTCAGGCTGTTTCTAATTGTTATCTGAGCAAACAATAAATGCACTGAAATCTTTAAATATAAAAGTTTTCCTTTTGTCATATTGCAATTATTGTTTCCTTTATAAAAATATCAAAATGTATGAATTTATCAGTTTTTTAAATTATTTTTATTATTTTACATCAAATCCATCCGGATTTTTTTGCTACAAAAAAGCTTAGGTTCATGCTAAACAAGCAATTAGCATGTAGATGGTAGATTTTTATTACTTACATTTCTGAATATGGGTGTTAAGTAACTTTGCTTGTTTAAGATACTATAAACTGATCCACAACAAAGTAAACAATGAATTATAAAAATGGCTCAGTTGTATTTATTTTACATGAACTGTTAGGTGTACCAAATTTTAACATTTTATTTTTTATCTGTAGCTGAATAAATATACTCAAAGTAAAGTATTAATATTTCTAAATGAATTTATGCTACTGCAGTAAATGATTACTTAATTATATATACTTAGAAGGGAGCCATGAAATTTGTCATTGTTTATTACAAGATGGTAATCTAAATTCTCTTAAAATCTTAATTTTTAGCTCTGTTGTGAATAACTGAATTACTTTTAATAAAAAGTTGTGGTGGAGAATCTGATACTATCAAAATTTTAATACAAATTCTTCTTTTAAACATAATATTTAAAACTGGGGCAATAAATTCTAGCTAATGTGGGGTTATTTTTAATTTGTGATCATGTATTTTATCTTGGGTGTCATTGATTATTTGTTCCTCCAGTAAAAAGTGTCTATATCAATACTTATTTTTTAATAAATGAACAGAATTATTTCTCTTATGTTGCAAAGTTTGCCCTTACTGACTACACTCTTAATTTTGTTACGCCTTAATTTCCCCACTATGGGACAATACAGGTTAATTCTATTCTAACTCTAATTAGTCATGTAAAATTTGCTGTGTATGTAGCATAATTAATACTGCAATAAAACAACTCTTATGTTTTATAACAATAACAGTCCATTGTTATTTATTTTAAAAGTCGAGAAAAATGCCCTTTTTGATTTATTTTACTTTACTCATTCTTATTGAGTTGTTTCACCACTTCGCCGGTAGGGGGCGAATTTGTCACCGTTCAAACTGGAAATGATACAAGCAGATTCAAGTATAACTTTACACTACAAATATTCAACTGATTATGGAGTAAGTTATCTTTTAAAATCTTTGTTATTTTATTGAATTCAAAGTGATGTTTTAACTTTCAATAATCTGTTTATTTGTTGTTTGTTTTGTGTCTGTGTAGAGGAAAGTGTGGGTGAGCAACTGAAGACTGCATTAACATGCATTGATGGGGAGCAGGCGAGGCGTTCAGGTTGGTTACGCGATGGCCGCTCTCTCAACAATATCTGGATTTTGAAATAGAAAACAATGGCTTTGGCGCTCGTAGATGGTCGTTGGTCTATCGACTAATTTCCGGAATGGTAGCGGTATTGTTTTAGTTCGTTAGATGTGCTTTAACGCCGGGTCGTAGGTGTCATATATCTGTTTGTGACCCAGTGTTTTTCTTCTTGGTCTCGCGGGCCTGGCTGCAGCTGCCTACACTGTAGCGGCGGCGAATTGCTACTTTCGGATGAGCGGGTCTCCAAGAGGTGGGGTGGCTGAATTTTGGTTAAAACGTGGGAAAGGCAGTCTTAAGAAGTTTCGATAAGATATGCATGTCACGATTGCAACTTATAAAATCTAATACGTGTATGTGGAGGTCTTCAAGTTCAAAGTTTAAACTGTTAACTTGATGTTGCTAAGTTAGCATTAGCCATCAGTAGCATCAGTTTGCCCTAGCTAAAGCGAGAAGACAAGTAATTTTTACTTTGGTTTACGTTGTCGGACTATCGGCAACGTGCAGATTCGGTTTTTAAGGAACGCTTCTGAAACGCGGACAGATGCGCTGAACATTAATTCTGCTTTGACGCTTGCTGAAACAATTATTTGCATTTTGTGGATCCACTTTAGCCTCTGCTAACAGCAAGCTGCTAGCTAAAGTATCTGATCAGTGACGTAGCGCTGATCATTGTTTTGACAGCAGCTTAACCGAAGCCAACAACAAGCTGACGATAATGCTAAACATTTTATATACTTTAAATGTGATCTCGGAGTATATTAATGCGACTCGGAAGTCAGTGAAGTTGATCTCTGGTTAAATGCTGTGACGCAGCTTATCGTTCCTTTGCAGGCAAGAGTTATTTATCTCTAATCACTGCATCTTTTCAAATCAGTCTTGGTTCAATTCGCATCTGTTAAGGTTGTTATGGTGCATTTAGGTTTCTTGGACCGACCTGAAAAATTTGAAACTACAAATTGATTTTCTGTTTTTCCAGGACGACATTCCTTACCCTAATTTCTAAAAAACATTAACAGTCTAAATTAATATGTAACTAATCAGTTGCAGCTTTGCCTGGCGTTTTAACATGCAATGTTTTCTTTTTTTGCTCTAAATACGAACAATTAGCCCCATGCTGCCCTCAGGCAGCTAAAGCCTGTGAGAAAAAAGCCTCAAACT
This sequence comes from Poecilia latipinna, assembly GCF_001443285.1. NCBI lineage: Eukaryota > Metazoa > Chordata > Actinopteri > Cyprinodontiformes > Poeciliidae > Poecilia > Poecilia latipinna. The sequence goes on along the minus strand of NW_015113880.1, from coordinate 147,734 downwards.
ACAGAATTTGATTTTAATTGGTTCAAAGTCTGGATAAATTTAGAAAAAATAGAAAATGGAGACGTATTTGTTTTTCCAGGCTGTTTTTTTCTATCCAATTTTACAGTTTTAATATTTAGGAGTAAGTTATCTCAGTCCATATAAGGTTTTTCTTCACACACTTTATTTACAAGGTGAACACAGTTTCAATAATGTGATATTTTTCTAAACTACTATATCAAGACTTTAGTTTAATATATGTGTTTATTAATGTGTTTATTAAAGTGGAGAGGAAATGAAAAAGTCTTGAAACTATGACTTAAAAATCATTTACTTGCTAAATTCTTAGAATCCGAGTCACTTAGATGGTTTTTTTTTGTTTGTTTGTTTGTTTGTTTGTTTGTTAGTTTTTTCCAGCAGATCCTCTTTTAAATGAATGTTTTTCTTCTTGTCCTCAGTTATAGGATGGATCCAGACAGTGGGACCGAAGCACAGAAAGCAGTCAGCTTGCAGTGGAAAAGCTACAAACTCGTCCAGGACCCGGCCATTCGGCGGGTTACGCAGAAGGTCTATAGATATGACGGAGTGCACTTCAGTGTTCCAGTAAGTCTAACTGGAGTTTATTCACTTTAAAATGTGGATCAGTTCTAAGGTTTACTTCTTATTTGCTGTGTTATTTTTGTTTAGGACTCTGGGTTTCCCCCTGTGGGCGAACTCCGGGACCCTAGACCCCGGAGATTATGGTCGAGGTATACAGAAATATCCCTACCAGTGCCAAAGTTCAAGGTGGGCTCCACTTCTCAGACTTTGTTTTATTGATCCGTTAGACATTCATCTGAAAAACCAAAATATAACTACTGTAATTTTGAGCTGGAGCAGTTCATTTAAATGTAATTTTACTTTGATATATGATATTTTGTTTTAAAGGGTGAGGAAGAATTAAGAAATTCAATTAATTGGGAAGTAAATGCATAGATGAACAATTATGGTTGTTGCTTAGCAACAGCAGTGCCAGGATGTTGGCCAATTATATAAAAGCGAGAATGTAACTTCTCTTTTCCCCAGAGAAGTTTCCAAATTCAAGACAAGTTAAACGGTTGTGTTGTGAACATAATTACTGCAGCATCGGAAACTTCTTAGGCCTTTCAGAAATAATAGGATGTGGTTCCTAAGTCTGTCACAATGAGCAATAAATTATTTTATAGCATGATAAATTAAAAGCAGTGCAATAATTTTTATTTGGAAAAGAGATGCTCTTCTTTAATTTAGTTGAAACGCTGCAAACATTTGATACCCAGTATGAAGTAAGTAGTTTGTACTACCTGCCACTTTTGCCTGTTTTCCTGGTCTAAACTGAATAATTACATATTTTTTTAAATACAATTTGGTTTCTGAAACTCTAAAATCCATTTTAATTGGTGGGTTTTTCTTTTTTCAAATATTTTAGATGTTAAGTGTTCTTTAGAAATCAAAGTTTTTATATTTTGAGTGATCATTTAATAAGGCAGATTATCTTAAAATAACAATACTAACATTATTGCAATCATTATTGGCTTATTGGTACCTAACTTCATTTTAAGAACATCTTTCATTATTTTGCTGTCAGTGCTGTTGCATGAATGTCATGTTGTAGTTATTTGCTGATTGGCCGTGAACTCAGGATGACTTTATTATCCTGGATGTAAATGACCACTTGTAAACCACAGCGGTTGTGTGAAATCTGTCACGCTCAAAGGTCATTTGGCCAAAAATGTTTTCACTCATTATCTTTCCAAACCAGATGTCTTCCTGCACTTCAGCTGTTCCGTGTTTATGATTTCCACAGATCAGTCACTCCGCTTTCCTGGAATAGCAGAGCTTTTTTTGGTTTGTTTGTTCCTAACCTTTTTTTTTTCTTTGCCACAGCTCGATGAGTTCTACGTGGGTCCCATTCCCCTCAAAGAGGTGACCTTCGCCAGGCTCAATGACAACATCAAGGAACCTTTCCTGGCAGAAATGTGCTCCAAGTTTGGCGAAGTGGAGGAGATGGAGATCCTGTTTCATCCCAAGACCAGGAAGCACTTGGGTCTGGCCAGGGTGTTGTTCACCAACACGAGGGGAGCGAAGGACACAGTCAAGCATTTGCACAACACCTCTGTCATGGGAAACATCATTCATGCTCAGCTCGATATAAAAGGTAAAGCTTATTGTGGCTGCTATTGTAGCGATGTAGACCCATTACATCCCGCCTCCATCTCCCTGCTTGAGGGCAAAACGTTGCTCGCTAATGATGACTACCATTGATTTTAGCTGTTAAAATGTCAATATAACATGAAATCTTTAACGTAGGCCTGATATATTAAAGTAAAAGGGACGCAGTGCTTTACTACCAATTGTCAACACAATGACAACTAGATTATAAGGTCAAGAAAAAGTTTTAATAAAGAAACAGCGAGGGAGAGGGAAGTAGCTCAGCTGTGCTAGCTTTACTATGACAACCGTAATATGTAGATGGGCTGTGGAATTCGGTGTGTTTCTGTTCAGTTAAAAAATAAAAAACAGGTGAGCTAAACACCAACTCTCCGACAGGTCATCAATAGAGCAGGTGTTTAAATTAGCTAATGAGCCACCACAGTGTTAGCTTAGCTAATAGCAGCGATAGCTAACCTACCACATCGATCACTTATTAATAACATCAAGCCTGAAAACATAAAACTGTGATGGACTGAATCTTCTGTTCTTTGTGTGGAAAATGTTTGAAAATTTTGTGGTGGTATACCCTGAAGTGGCGTGGTTGTCGGTTGCTATGGCAACGAGTCTGCGTGTAGCTGACACAGAGAGAAAGAAGAAAGTGGTTTTGCTTGTTCTTAAACGATTTTTCTGCATTATTTTCCCCTCTTCTGTGGTGCACTGCACTAAATTAATAATACATACATCTCCAGGTTTGATTTAGTTAAATCTTTGCACCGCGGCTTTGGACAGCTTGTAAAACAATCTTTATTTTTGGGAAACACAAATGACTTGTTGACTGGTTTTTATTGTAAGATGTGCTGATCATGAAGACTGATCTGTTTCTCCTGAAGAGCAGAAAAAAAATATGAAAAAACAAATGTAAGCCTTAATAATGCTGTTTCTACAGCGCTGTTGACAGTTGCCTATCAAGATTCCAGGTGACTTGCTTCTGGTCCGGTTTTGTGGGAAATATCCATTAAGACAAGTTACTGTAAATAATCAAACAAGGGCCATATGTTTAGCAAAGCGTTTGTTTTTCTGTTTCTGCAGGTCAGCAGCGGCAGAAGTACTACGACCTGATCGTAAACGGGTCCTACACTCCTCAGACGGTGCCGCTCGGAGGGAAAGCTTTGACGGACAGCGTTCAGTCTCAGACGCCGGCGCAGCCACAGCCGGATACGGTACGACGCCTCAGTCAGTAGATGATCAGTTCGTGAGTCAGGAGTTCAATATTTACACTCATGTTGAATCAAAGCAGTTACGGTGTTACTGCAGACAGAAATTACTAGTCATTTGGATGTTTCTAGAACAAAAATAGTCTAAACTGACATCTGTTTTGAATGTCAGTGGAAATATTGCAACAAATCTATATATATATATATATATATATATATATATATGTAAAACGTCACATCTGTCCACGCTTTATAAATAGTAAGCATCAGTGTCGGCCTATTTTGTTTCCAGCTGTTTATAAAGGCTGTTTGCTGTGAAATGTATAAATAATAATTGTCTTTGCAATTAAAAATAGTGATTGAAAGCAGCTTGTTGATGGTAAATTAGCATGAAAAGGAGGAGACATCCAGTGTCTTTGAATTATTATTTTGTTCATGTAATTTTGGTGGAAAATATCCTTTTGGCTAAATGTTGCGTATTTACAGAAATGTTATTAGTACAAATTATCCCTGCAATAAATATTTTATAAATAAAATTAGAATTGGTTCAGGTTATTAAATTGTCCAGCTTTAGCATCGATGTGAACAATGAGTCCAAAAGCACATTTTCAGGCTCGGATTGAATTAAATATTATTTTTGGAATAATAAAGCTAAAATATTACAAAGAATTGTTTCATTCAGTATCAATAAGTTGCTAAACAGTTTTTACTTTAACCATAATTACTCCAAAACATTGAATATTTCGATGCAACATGCGTTTTTTATTTTAAAATGTCAGCAAAATTGCTTATAAATGGTTGAAAAAATGTTTGAACTTTAGAACTGATGCTTAATGAAGGCCACATTTTCCTCACTATTTTTAGCTAACAATAATTATTTCAATCAGTTTTATTGAAATGATTAATAAAGATGAAAATGTCATCTGCGAAATAATAATTTTAAAGGGATGTAATATTACATCCAAGCAGTCGTTTCAGATTGATATTAAGATGGAGTTTTATATATTTTGCAGCTCTAGAAAAACTTAATCTCACCATCCACAACAAAAACTTTGTCACAAGTTGTGTGAGACTACATTGTTAGTTTAATCTGATAGTTCATATTGTGCTTTCCAATTAAATAAATTTGTATTTAATTTGATTTCTGTATAAAACAATCACAAAAACGGTGCAATTATATTGCAACAGCCGATGTTATTTTGTACGTCTGTCTGAGTTTCCAGGATTCTAATAGTGACCAGAATTATTGGCAAAGATTTTTCCCCGTATAAATGAAGAACCAACTTAAGAGCTTTTTTCCTGAAATTATGTGGCAACAATTTACTTCTGTAAGATGTAAAATTTGAAATATCGTCAGAGATGGGCAGAGTACCATGAAATTGTACTCAAGTAAAAGTAGCTGCTACAAAATATTTTTTATCAAGAAAAAATAAAAAGTAGCCGTCCAAGAAATCACTGAAGTAAGAGTAGAAAAGTATCAATCAATCATTTAATAATTATAAATTATATCATCAGATGGACTAAAATAGAAAATTAACTGGACATTTTGGCATTTTAAGGACCAAAATTACAATAATTCATACAAGTAATAAAAAAATAAAATCAGGAAAAATAATGTTATTCCAAATCAGTTTCTCTCAAAAAAAAAAAAAAAAAAAAAAAAAAATATATATATATATAATTATTTATATAAAATTTTAACAAAAAAGA
>NW_015113880.1:113981-139604 GCF_001443285.1 Poecilia latipinna | reverse complement strand
AAAAAAAAAAAAAATTTTTAAAAAAATATTTTTAAAAAAAAAAAAAAAAAAAAAAAAAAAAAAATATATATATATATATATATATATATAAAACTTTAACGTAAACTGCATCTGTGTCTGTGTCTGGTGAATTTTGGTTAAAACTTGTTTTTCATTCAGTGGGTAGAAAATACAGAAATTTACTCAAGAGTAGAAATGCTCCTAAAAGTTAGTTTTTTTTAAAAAGTTCCTCAAATGTAATTGAGTAAATGCAACTAGCTGTTACTTAACTCTGAACATTGTTGTTTTTCAGTCTGAAATCCGGCGGAGGTTTTCCAGCGAGCTCGCGGTTTTGGCTGCAGGAGTCCAAGCCCTGACGTCGGGAAGCATGACCCCGTGTTCTGCTGATACCGGGTTTGGCGACCAGCGTATCGACACGCCGCCTTCGTCTTTACCCGGTCCGTTCACGCCGAGCTCGTCTGCTTCGTCTCAGGGGGGCGGAGGAACGCCTTACAGCTCCAGATCTGGGACTCCTTTCTCACAAGACTCGGGCTACTCCAACAGCAGGTAGAGTTCATCCAGACGATTAGCTTAGTAGTCAGGTCCTCCATACATTATGCTGACCATTTATCTGATTTTTAAAGAAGTGTTTCATTATACAATGGTACAAATACATTAACAAATGCAAATGAACACATTTAATTTCTTTTTAAATAAGAAAATAGACATTGTATTGCTTAAAATGCAAAAACATATAATTCCATCACCGTGATCATTTGTAGCAAAGGATGGATTGACAGAGAAATATGTTTTTTTATTATTATCTTAAATGCTAAATTTATGTATATTTTTGACCTAATTAGATCTGAGTGTTTTGCTTTGTCAGCAAATTACCCTTTTTAGAGTATGCATACTCCAGTTAATGATTAATCAACTTCTAAACTAGTTGATTATTTCAATAATTGATTCATTACGATTAATCCAAATAATCGTTTCAACCTGAATGTTTTTTTTTCTCTTAATTTTGGGTTTGATTATGTTGTTTCTTCAGTAAATTGCCTTTTTTGAATCTGTATACTCTACTTGGCGATTAATTGATTGCTAAATTAGTTGACGATTATTTCAGTAACTGATTAATCTCAATTAACTTGATTAATCGTTTCAGCTTTCTTTTAATTTCTTTTTTACAGTTTTGGTTTAATTACTGTTCTGGGTGTGTTTGTTCTTCCAGCAAATTGATTTCTTTTTTACTCCAGTTAATGATTAATCGACTACTAAAGTAGTTGACGATTATTTCATTAATCGATTAATTGTTTCAGCCTAGTTGTTCAGCTGCAGTAAGAAAGAGCTCTTCTGATTGATAACTGTAATTAATCCAGTAAAATCTCTTCCAGGCATCCGAACTACAACTCTGGCTCTTTGAGCAGCGGCTACCCTCCCCAGGACATGTTGCCATCTTCATCTTCATCGTCTGCAGTCTCATCTTCTGTTGGAGGTTTCAAAGTGTCTCGTTACCCCGACGAACAGGATCCGTCGCTGTACCACCGCGGGCGCCCTTCGTACCCCCCGACCGCATCGTACCGTCCCAACGAGCCGCCAGGCTACCCGCCCTACCCCAACCTCGGAGGTCCCGGCTCACACATGGCGCATCACTCCTCGATGCCTCCGCCGCCGATTTGCAACCAGTACGACCATCCTCCGCCGCCGGACAGGGAGCGGGAGCGCGAATCAGTGGGGAGGTATGCGCCCGCGGGGGTCGGCTCCAGAAGGTCGTCCTACCATCACCAGCAAGACTCAAACTCCTCCTCGAAGTACCATTCCCACCACTCCCACCACCATTCGGACCGCCGGGACGACCGGGGTTACCGGCGAGACAGCGTGGGCTCCCGCTCCGGCGACCACGGCCACCAGCGGCACCGCAACCACCACCACTCTCACAACCACCACAGCAGTCGCAGAAGAAGCAGCCACGACCGGGACCGGGACCGAGACCGAGACGCCGACTACGCCAACAGCTCCGACCCCAGATACAACTCCAACTCCTACCGATCGTCGTCCAACAGCTTGTCGCCGCCGCCGTCGTCTTACTCGGCGTACGCCTCCTCCAAAGATCCCGCCCCGACGGCGCCGCAGGATGGCTCCTCCCGCTCGGCGGCTTCAGCCCTGGCAGAGAAAGCTGGTTCTGATAAGGACCATCACGGCACTTTGCCGCCGCCACCGCCTCCTCCGCCGCCGCCGCTCCCACCGGCCTCCGTTATTGCAGCAGCCGTCGCCGAGACGCTGGGAACGCTGGACTTTAACCAGGACAGTCCGGCCCGCGAAGACCAGTGGACCAAACCCAAACGCCGTCCCACCACGCCACCCGCGCCGCCCAAAACGCCACCACCTTCCTCCCCGTCCCAACCAACCACCGCCAAATCTTCCTCCAACTCTCCCTCCTCGGCCTCCCTGCCTCACCACCTGTCCTCCTCCTCCAGCTCCCCTCCACCTCCCCATCGCGACTCCTCTCCAGAGCCGGACTCCACAAACGAAAGTTTGCCGTTTGTCTACCACAGCAGCAGCCTGGACTCTCGAATCGAGATGCTCCTGAAGGAACAAAAGGCCAAGTTCTCATTCCTCGCTTCTGACGAGGAAGACGAGGAGGACAGGAAAGAGGAGAAGCAGAGGAGCAGAGGTAGAGAGGGAGCGGAGCGAAGAGGCGACGCTGCGAAGGAGCAGGAGCACAGGGGGGACAACGGGGAGAAGGACCACAGGAAGAAGGGCGACAGAGAAGGACACAGAGGGAGGAAACGGGGAAAAGGAGAAGGGAGGAAGAGTCCGACTGTCCTCGCCGCGGGGACGCAACCCTCCGAAAATTATTCCCCCCATATCGTAGCTCCAGAGGAACCTCCGCCCCCCGTTAGCATCGATGCTACTGAAGCTCTGCAGCAAGACGATCCTCAGGCTGGTTCTGCTGATCCGGGGGTCCGGACCGGAGCGCACACGCCACCGCCGTTCAACGGGCAGAGCCAGGTACGTTACGGCGCTAAACATCATCATCATCACTTACACCGAGGGCCACAACAGAGGTTTAAAAATCTGTAGAAAGAAAAGTTAAGTTATATTTATATCTGCACATCTAATGCAACACAATAGTTTAATAATATAAACAAGTGTGATTTCCAATGTTTGCCTTATTTATAAAACAAAATAAAAAATGCAAACGGTATCTTAAATGTTGATGGTTTTTCTATCATCTTTGAATTTTTTGTGTATTTTCTTAGCAACCAGAGCAGGATATGGATCACCCATTCTTCAAAAACCTTCGTCTGCTTTTGAGTAAAAGTTGCTGAATGTTTCAAATTCAGTTTAAAAATACTTCATTAATCCTGAAGGAAAAATAAAAAGTTAAATAATTTGTGGTCTTACTTACTGACATTTAATTAAATGAGCACTTTGTGTTGTAATTTGCAGATTTAGAAAACTTTCTCTGTATACATTTCTCTCTAAGATTTGATTGACTGCATCAGAATCCAACTTTGAGCTGCCATTTTTGTCCTGCACAAAATCACATGGAGTGCCACAAATGGCCCCCGGGCCACACTTTGGACACCCCTGACTTACACTGAGAAAACTAAGAGGTTGTTCCACCATTAGGGCTGAGCCTCTCTCTCTGACCACTGATTGAGTTTTTGCTGAGGTTGATAAGAAGTATCGACCGATCACTAATCTCCCAAAGTCCAGGAATGGTTTATCGGTTCACCCTTCCTCTTTTATTCCTTTTTCTTTGTTTCCTGTTAAAGAGTCGGTGGTTCCTCGAACTGTAACTTCTGTGTTTTGTCAGGCGTCTCCTCATTCTTCTGGTGAAGACATGGAGATCTCAGACGACGACGCCGAGGAAACGACCACCATAACAACCGTCACGACTCACCAGCCGACAGTCGCCTCAGGATCAACGCCGTCGTCCTCACAAGCCGCCGCTGCTGGACTCTCCCAGCCGGCAGACCCCTCATCCTCTCCGCCACCCATCTCTGATTCCTCACAGCACTTTGGGACCTCCATGCACCCGCCGATTCCTTCCTACCCGCCCCATTTACCGCCCCCTCCTCCGCCCGGCTACTCCCTTCAGCCGCCGCCTCCGCCTGGGATTCCACCTCTTCCTCACATGGAGCTACACCCCGAGTATCCTCCCCCGATGCCCCACCACATGTACGACTACGCCACCTCCATGGAGCTGATGAACCAGTACAGCGGTGGAGCCCCCATGTCCTTCCAAATGCAAACACACATGCTAAGCCGCCTGCATCAGATGCGTTTGTCGTCGTCCAACGGCACGCCAGGGCCGAGCGAGGCTGCGACCGGAGACTACGCGTCGTATCATCTCCACTCTATGCCGCCGCCTCACACGCACCACCCCTACATGGACCAAGAGGGCAATGGGGCGGGGGCGCACTACGACCAGGACCACAGATACATGCCGCCCCACATGTCATACCCCTACCACGAAACCCACAGCACTCAGATACCGCCGCCTCCGCACCACAGCATCCCGCCTCCGCACTCCGGGTGGCCGCCGCACGTCTTACCGCCTCACTTCCAGTCCTACATGCCGCCGCCCGGCTACGGCACCATGCTGACCGGGGAGGGGGACGAGTACAGCGCCTCTGGGGAGGCGATGCCCATGATGGCGGAGAATCCGCACGAAGCGACGGTTCAGATGGTGTTGGCCTCGTTGATCCAGGAGATGAAGAACATCGTGCAGCGGGACCTGAACCGCAAAATGGTGGAGAATGTCGCCTTCGCCACTTTTGATGAGTGGTGGGACAGGAAGGAGACCAAGGCCAAGGTGATCAATCAATTAATCAATCAACTTTATTCCTGTAGTACATTGCAAAGTGTTTATGTCATGAAAACATCATAAACGCATCATTTTGACACGTTGTATGTTTGGAAATGCAGAATACTGAGCACAAAGAGCCGATGCTTTTCCACGCCGTCCAAAGCTGCGGTGGATTGATTAGCTAAATGAAACCTGGAGATGTAGGCATTATTAATTTGGTGCCCCAGCAAGCAGAAAATTAACACAGAAAAACCATCGAACGATTCAGGGCCACTTTTCTTCTCGCTCCGTGTTGGCTACGCTACGCTAGAATCGTTGCCATAGCAACTGACAACAGCGTCACTTTATGTTTCATAACTCAACACGAAAAAACACGGAAACATTTCCCACACAGAGAACAGGACATTCGGTCCGTTACAGTTTTATGTTTTCAGGCTTGATGGTCATTTTGTGATTATTGATAAGTGATCGCTCTGGTAGGTTAGCTATCGCTGCTATTAGCTAAGCTAACGCTGTGGTGGTAGATTAGCTAATTTAATCCCCTGCTCTACTGATGATCTGTCAGAGTTGGTGTTTAGGTCGCCTATTTATTTATTTGGTAACTGAACCAAAACACAGAATTCTGCAGCACATCTACATGTTCGGCTGTCATAGTCAAGCTAGCATCACTGACCGACTTCGTCTTCCTCGTTTTTATTAAAACCTTTTCCTGACTGCATCTAGTTGGCATAGTGTTAGCAGCAAAGCACTGCGTCTGTTTTTGTTTTAGATATCAGGCGTACATTTAAGATTTAGCACTTTATTGATAACTTAACAGCTAAAACTAAAGGCAGTCATTGTCAGCGAGCAGCTTTGGACAGGGGGGCCATGGTCATCAATTGTGAAAACAGTAGCAGACTTTACAATTTGTCAAGCGTCATCATCAAAATCATCAAGCATATCAGTCTATGTTCTATTTATTATGGGTCAAAATCACCTTTGAACAGGTGGGATTTTGGTCTAGGAGAGTCTTAAAGAAACTCAGTGTTTCAGCTGTTTTGCAGTTTTCTGGATGTTTGTTCTAGATTTATGATGCATAGAAGCTGATACTTCTATGCATACTTATACTTCTAACACAAAATTCAAGTTCTCAAAAGTTTAGGGCTGCAACTAACAATTATTATTGTAATTGATTATTCTGACAATTAATCGATTAATCAAATAAAAATGTACACATTCTGCAAATTTGTCAATAAACCAGTTTGTTTACACAATATTAGAAATGCATTAAAATATGCAAATAAACAAATCGATCAATGTTTTAAATAAGAAAATTCCCAAGTAGTTAAATGAAATTAAGGCTTCAACTAACAGTTATTTGATTAATCGGTTATTCTATAGATGTTATGAGGATTAATCGGCTACAAAAATCGTCACTTTCTACATTTTTTTCACTTAAACTTTTTATGCAACATTAGAAAAGCATTAAATCTACAATGCTTTTGTAGCATTGTATATTTAACAGGGATTTAAAAGGGATTAAAATACTTTAACCCCTTTTAAAAATAAGAAAATAAACATTTTATTGCCTAAGATGCAACAACATAGCGTTCATTTAGGGAACAACTTTTTTAGTTGTAGCAAAAATATGCGTCTGCAGTTGAATATCCTTCTAACATCAGCATGTGAAGAGCTCAACCCTTTCCGCTTGATTGCCAGGAGTTGTGCCTAATTGAAGCCATTTGGGATTTTAAATTGAGAATGTTTTGTTCTTCAGCCTTTCCAGACGATGGTTAGGGGAGTGTCTGCCTTACGGGACGATGAGAAGAAAGAGGAAAAGGTCAACCGTCCTCGAGAGCCTCTGACGTCGCTTGTGGATTGGGCGAAAAGTGGGGGGTTGGAGGGGTTTTCTCTCCGTGGAGCGCTGCGATTACCTTCATTCAAGGTAAAAATATCATAATTCTTTACATTTGAAATTATCCACATCTGTTGCTTGAAGATTTTTGCCAGTTTTGAGTTTTATTTCTTCGAAAAGACCAAGCTGTTCCCGAATTTTAAATACTCTCAGTTAATGTTTAGTGTTCCCAGATTGTGTGCTATTAAACACAACTGTAAAGTTTAGCTGGAACTATAACATTCATTGACTTTTGTTTTTACAATTAACAAAACATGTCGATGTTCAACGGTGCAGGTGAAAAGGAAAGAACCTCAGGATTTCAAAGAGGGAGACTTGAAGAGGCCTCGGCCTTCAACTCCACCGGATGAAGATGATGAAGGTTTGTTGATGTTGACGCTTTAAAAAGAGGGTTTAAACTAATCGACCGGAAGGAAATAACTCTTAAATCGATGTCTGGTTCTCAGCTGGGAGAATGCCAGAGGCAGACAGGCATGCAGCTGATCGGGACAACAAGAGGAGGAAAAAGAAGCCAAGAAGTCGTAAACCCTGGGAGCTCGACAGCGAAGGAGAGGAAACATCCGACGGCTCATCGAGCGAGAAGGCATGAGACACTTTTATTACTGCTGAAACACATATTTCAAATTAAACTAGTGTATTTTGAGCTGAAGAAAATAACTGAATGTAAATATTCAGATAGGACTGAAACGATTAATCGATTTTTCAAGTAATTGTCAACTAATTCAGTAAACGATTATTTACTAAATAGAGTAGACGGACTCAAAAACGGCCATTTTCTGAGACAATAACATACGCATAAATAGTTAAGATAAAATTGTATAAAAATATATTGGGGTTGAAACGATTAATCAGATTAATTGTGATTAATCAATTATTGAAATAATTGTTAACTAATTTAATAATCGATTAAACATTAACTGAAGTATATAGACTCAGAAAAGGCTATTTGCTGAAGGAAGAACATGATCAGAGCCGTAGCTAAGCCAAAAATGTACAAAAATATTATTACTGAAACGATTAATCGGATTAATTGTGATTAATCAATTATTGAAATAATTGTGACCCAATGTAGTTATCAATTAATCGATAACTGGATTATATAAACTCAACAAAAAGGCTATTTGCTGAGGGAACATATTCAGAGTAGCAATTAAGAAAAAAAACGTACAAAATGTTTTAGGGCTCAAATGATTCATTGCGATTAATCAGTTATCGAAATAATCGCCAACTAATTTAGTATTAGATTAATCGTTTACTGGAGTATCCAAACTCAAAAGAAAACAATTTGTTTAAAGAACGACACAGGCAGAGCAGTAACCGTACTAAAAGTATCAGGGCTGAAATGATTAATCAGATTAATTGTGATTAATCAATTATTGAAATAATTGTCAGCTAATTTAGTTCTTGATTAATCATTAACTGGATGATACAGTCTCAAAAAAGGCCAATTGCTAAAAGAACAACACATTCAGTGTTAAGCCAAAAATGTCCAAAAAATAAATACAATTTGCATTTAAGATTAGAATAAATCCTACCAGAATTTTATCTTCACCAGGTTCAAATTGTCCTTCCAAACCTTTTATCTCTATAATTATTAACCAGTTAATTAAAGGAAATATTCGGCAGATCGGCTCTACTCTGTATTGACGATAAATCGAGCAGAAATGTTGAAGCTTTAAACATGTTGATAGTAAAATTATTTGTTTTAGCTGCAGATACAGGCTTTGCTGCAAGAATTCACTGAAGGACTGTTTTGTTTCTGCGTTTTAGGCAACAAAATGTTTATTTTCTTATCTATAAAAGAACAAATTTTTCTTTGCATCCCTTTAATACTGTGTAAAAGAGTAAATATGTATGAATGTGCCAATTTCTCTATCTGATTAATCGTCAGATCAATTGATGTCTAAAATAATGATTAGTTGCAGCCCAACTTAATTGTTTTAGGAATGATTCATGTTTTTCGCTAGATGGCAGCATTTCACTTGTAATGTTTTCCTTTTCTCTGCAGGAGGACGAAGAAGTGGAGAGTGAAAAGGAATCAGATGGTAAAATCCAATGACTAAATGTTTATTTTTCTCCTTTCAGTAAAGAAACCAGTTAACTGACTTTGTTTTCTCTTACAGATGACGGACTCAGCAGTGACAGCGATGATGAGAGCCTGTCTTCGTCCTCTGAAGGTTCCTCCTCTTCGGCGTCCTCCTCTTCGTCCTCCTCTGAGGATGAGGAGGAGGAGGAAGGGGAGCTAGTGGAAAGTGGCGGTCCAGACTCCATGGATGAGTCGACAATGGACAGCACAACTGAAAAGGAGGACGACAGGCATGTTGTGTTTTTTAAAATAAGACACGTTTTATTTCTCCCTGTCTGAAGTTAAAATCAGACCAAATTTCTCCTGTTTCAGGTTAATTAGGATCAACAAAATTATTTCTATTCGCTAAATTCCAAAGCGAATCAATAAATATTAAAGCCGCTTAGGATGTGGATTTATGTTGGTCCAAAATTTTCCAGCAGGGGGCGTTATCTGACATCAGTAAGCAATAAGTCAATTAATCGCCTGATAAATTAAAACTAGCTTCATAATTTCCATAATTTTTCTCTGTTTCAACCATAAATTGGATGATAAAAGTCTCCAGTCATTTTATTTGTTTTTTTATTCATTTATTTTATATATTTATCAGTTCCAGTGTTAAATGTTCATCAGAAATCAAAGTTTATTGATCTTAGAGAATGTGTTCCTGCATTATTGTGCCATTATTACCACTATATTACTTGAAAATAGTCTTAAAACAACAATATTATCGTTTATCGCTTCTCTGACGATATATCGTCTCGTAAAATTTTATATCGTGACAGGCCTAAGTTTTTTTTTATATATTTAAATTATCTTCCAATTCCAGGGTAAAATGTTCACTAGAGATCAAAGCTTATTCATCTTTAAGAGGATGAACTTCTTACGCTTTTTGAAAATGGTCTCAAAACAACAATATTATCGCTTATCACAATAACTTCTGGACAGTTTATCTGCATAAATCAGGAAAATATTTTAATAATTTTATATGCAGTGGGATATGAAGTGGAAATCTATTGGGTCAAATAGTTTTGATAACTATTCAGTCTTTATTTCCTGCTCAGATCATTTTTTCTTCCGTTTTTCTCAGGGAAATTGTTGCAGCTGCTGTTCCAAAGGTCGACATCAAAAAAGGTTGGTCAGCATTTTTTATCTCATTTTTATTAAGCCTCCAAAACCAGGGGCAAATTTTAAATCAAAGTTGGAAGTACCTTTGATTTCTTCCAGTCTGAGGTCTATTTGGATTATTTTCTCAAATGTCTGCCTCCCTTTAGTGGTGCAGTTGTGATTAAAGTCCGAGGTGAAAGTCATAATTCTCAGATTAAAGTTTGAATTCTGATTAAATTCTCTGTCTAAATTCGGAATTTTGATTAAAAAAAAATAAAAGTCAGAATAAGCTTTCACTGTAAACCAGGTTCCCTCATTCAGTCTGTGAGTTATATTTGCATAATCTGCTCTAATCTCTCTCTCCTTTAGGTTTTCCTAAGGAAATCAAGGCCGATATCCCGGCGGCTCATTTGTCTCCGCTCGGCCCTCGCCCTTCGTCTCCAAACGCTTTCGTTCCTCCTCTGAAGAAACGCAGGAAGACCGTTTCCTTTTCCACAGACGAGAACGACGGCAAACCGCCGCTCCCGTCGCCAACGCAGCCGGGAAGCGAGGCTCCGCCCACCGCCGACAAGCCTCTGGACTCCCCCATCGCTCTCACGCCGCCGCCTGCCTGCCGCCCCGCTCACGGCATCCAGCTGCTTCCTTTCGCCTCGAAACCCGGCGAAGGCAACGCGCTCATCGTCCCGCCGCCGAGCTGGAACCAGGACCCCGACGAGTCCAAGAAGACACCCCTGGCTCCCTTCCCGAAATCCCCCGGCAAGCGGGTCGCGGGCAAAGACTCGCCCAAGCCCGCCGCCGCTCCGGTCATGGTGTGCCGCACTGTTCAGAACCTGCCGCTGGACCACGCCTCGATGTGTCGCATGGCGTTCGAGGAAGCCCCTGCGGCGGCGCCGGGCAACAAGCGGTCCAGAGGCCGGACCCGGACGCCCAGCGTGTGCCACGCCGTCAGGGAGGATGAGGAGGACGAGGAGGACGGCGAGCAGCGGCTGAGGATCAGGGAGCAGGTCGGCGCGTCCAGCCTGCTGCAGCTGGCCGGCGCCGACCTGTCGGTGCTGGCAGACGTGGCGCTGAAAATGGACCCGGACGCCGGGGACTCGGAGGAGACGGAGACGTCGGACGAGGCTGAGGAGCAGAAGATGGAGGGCGACCCGTTCTCCCTGGAGTCGCTGGCTCTGCTGATGAGCCCCGGTGGCGCCGTCGTACTTCTGGAGCACAACTACTGCAAACCTCCGGCGCTAGCCGCCGCGGCGTCCGGCGCCAGGAAACCCACTGCCAGGCAGGACGCGTCCGTGTTGGTGTCGGCGGACCTCAACTCCATCTCTGGAGTCCTGGAGGCGCCGGAGGAGGTGATCGGGGAGGCGGCGCCGCCCAGAGGAGACAAAGGCGAGTACTTCTCCCCGGTGGGAGATCTGGGCGACTCTGATGATGACAGACAGGTGGCGCCGGTGTCTCCGTCAGCAAAGAGGAAGAATTACAAAGGCCTGGAGGTCGACCAGGACAAGAGCGAGAAGAGGAAGAGGAAAGACAAGGAGAACCTGGAGCCGCATCGCATGAAAAAGCAGAAGGAGCCGCTGGGCAAGAAGCAGAGGAAGAGGAAGCTGGAGGTGGGTGGCTTCAACACATTCTGGGATTAAAGTCAGAGTTATCAGATTAAAGTCAAAATTCCCACATTAAAGTGTGAATTCTGATTTTAAAAAGTCAAATTAAGATCAAAATTCTCAGAATTTTTAGAATAAAGTCAAAATTCCCAGATTAAAGCCAGAATTCTCAGATTAAAGTGTGAGACCAGAACTGTAGTCAGAAAAAGTCGCACCGAACAGCAGAAGGAGCAGATTGGTACGACCAGAGGAAGCTGGAGGTGTGTGGTTTCCCCACAAGTGACATAACTGTGACGTTGTTTGTTTTAAAACCCGCCGTCAGCTCACGTCATTTGCTTTGTCATTTCTCGTTACGCCATGCAGGTTTTTCCACTGTAAAAGAACAGACACACGGTTTTGTCACCATGTGATGTGGTACTGTCGTGAGATTACTTTGTTATGGGAATAATAGCGACTCGAACTCCAGTGCTGGTCTTGAAAAATACTTGCAATACTCTTTAGGAAACCAGCCACAGAAAAGAGCCGGACTTGCATCCCTAAACTGTTTGGAGTGAACTAACTCTCTCACTCTGCGGTTACCTAGCAACTCGCTCACTCTTTGGTTGCCTAGCAACAACCTGTTGCGTAACTTGCACAGCAGCAGTTCAAGGGTTTGCCACTGTGCCTCGTAACTGTTTAAATCAACAGCAGCGTGGAGTGAAAAAATGGATAAAACAGGAAGGTCACGCCACCGGACTGGGAGTATTTAAGATATTTAAAACAAAAATAATTCATAATTTTTGTCTTGGATCTTCCAAATAAATTTGGTTAAAAATGAAGAAGGACCAGCTATGATTCTTAAATCCAGATATAACAACAAATGTGGGTTTTTAACAGTTTTTTCACTTCAGTTTTGGAATATTTGCATTAAATTTCAATGAATATATTTTATGTCCAAAAGGTTTTATTTGGATGGCTTGAGACAAAACGGCTGTTTTAAGTTGTTATAATGGATCTAACACTTTTTCACCAACATTAAGGAATTATTTTCTTAAAATAAGCTCTTATATCTTGCTTAAAAGTTATTTGTAAGTTAATTTTGTCTTATTTTAAGTGTTCTAAGATATTTCCACTAGAAACTAGACCAAACGTACTTGGTAAGATTTTGTATTTTTGCAGTGTAGTCTGAGTGTTTGTTACTACATGTTCTCACGCTGCCAGTCACCAGAACCTTGTTGTTCACACAAAGAGTTTGTACATCCTTTACAAAATGACGTACGAAGCCATTTTGTTGGTTTTTTTCTCTTCCACATTGGTGAAGAGTGGAATATACGTTTATTTTGTTGGTCTCTAAGCCATGGTGCATCTACGCTTTGTTCTGCACTTGCCTACCAAGATGGCGCGGATCCCTTCTGGTTCCCACTCTGTTTTTATTTATTCATCTTAAATGTTAACAGTGTGGTATGATGTTACCAACAATGAGCCTTTTTCCCTGCAGGAATCAGATTTTGAGGAGGATGTTGACGTGGAGGAGCTGGAGTCTGGAGAACTTTCCAGCTCGGACACGGAGAACGAAGTGGCTGAAGGGATGAGGAAGAGCGAGCGTCTCTTTCTGCAGGAGGCCGGGGTGACGTCATCGCAGAGCTGGCCCAAACCAGCGCCGGCGCCTGAGCCGCTACTTTTAAAGTTTGAAAACCGCAGCGAGTTTGAGCAGATGACCATCCTGTATGACATCTGGAACTCGGGTCTGGACGGGGAAGACTTGAGCTTCCTGAAGAAGACGTACGAGAAGCTGCTGCAGGACGACCACAGCTCCGACTGGCTCAACGACACCCACTGGGTCAGCCACACTGATATCCTTTACAACTGGCCTCTCTTTGGCTGTTCAGTGGGAACATTTCCACAGAAACATGGTGTCCAAACTGCGGCGCGAGGGCCATTTCTAGCCCTCTTAGTTATTTTGTTCAGCCCTCAACCACAACACAAAAAGGGCAGAATCTTGTTTTTCCAGCTCAGGATTTGAGGCTGGTCCAGTTAAAAATTAAAATCTTAGTGAAGTTTTTACTGCTTTTCTACGGAAGCCAAGAGGAGTCTTAATCGCTTTTGATTTCTCTTTATAACGAGAGATTTATGTTATCACAAGACAGAAATGTCCGTTTTCTCAAGATAACGAGTTGATTTCTCGTTTTCCGCATTTATTTTTTCCTGCTGGTTTTCTCAATCTAACAAGTTGATTTTTCACATATATTTTTTGCTGAAGGTTTTTTTTCTTTTCTATGGATTTTGATTTATTTACAAACTTAGCTAAAAAAAATAAATAAATCTTTTGTGTCCCTCAGTTACTTTGAACTTTGACCCTTTTGGGCAGGAGGTACCAACGATTAGATCGGTTGTTGAAGTAGACCTGTTTCTTGTTGCCCTTGACCTCTGACCTGCACTAACCAATTTGCCGAACCCCCGGCGTAAAAAGAAGAGCGCGGACGGCCAGCTGCGGGAGCATGTGACGGGATGCGCCAGGAGCGAAGGATACTACGCCATCAGCCGCAAGGAGAAGGACGTCTACCTGGACCTGGACCTGCCTGAGCAGGTCATACGGGAAGTCGAAAACGTCGACACCTCGGTGAGTTTTCATCTCCCAGCAACAAACCTCTTAACTTTTTATGCATTTTTTTTTTTTTATCTTTTTGAAAAGCTTTCTTAAATTTACACGTAAGAGCCGATTTTATATGCAGTGAAAAGTTTAGATTTTTATTCTCAGAGGATGTTTTTCATTTTTCAGCTCAGGTTGGTTTTTCTTGTTTATAAGTTGAGTTTGGTGTCAAGTCGAACTGCAACTATTGATTATTTTACTAATCAATTATCCAGACTATTAATCGGATAAAGAAATTGGATTTCTCCATTTCACCACTTGTGCCTTTTATGTGCACTTTTAGAAACTCATTAAAGATCCAAATAAACAATTAAATGACTTTTTAAAATGTGAAAACCTTTTGTTTTTTTGTGCTTAAAGTACACCACCATATGTGAAACGCTCATACTTTTCTGGTTGACTTCACATCAACAAAGCGCAGGGCTGATCTGCTGACTGTTTTTGATCAAATGGTTAATAACTGATAGAAAAATATGCTTGATATCAGATTTTATTTGCAGAATTTGAAGCTTAATCTGTAGTACATACTAAAAGACATGATTTATCTTTAGTGCAAAGCGTATATATTTTTAAATCAGTTTTGGCTCAATTACTGCTCTGAATTTGTTGTTTTTAGCAAATTGCATTGTCGATTATTTGGTTAATAAGTTAATTGACGATTAAATGAATAATCGATTAATCGTGATTAATCAGATTAATTGCTTCAGCCTAGTGTAAACTGTAGATGCGAATGAGTGAAACTGTTGAAAAGTCTTTTTATCCCCAACTACTCTGATAAAACTGAAAAATACGTCTGGATTTATTTTATTCAACAGTTTTGTTGACGTAATTTGGTTTAACAGAAGGTGTTCCCTTTGCTTGTTAAATTAGGTTGGTGTGTTTTTGCATGAAGTAGTTGGATGTGGCTGATTGTAAAAACTTTTGCCCAACACATGAGTAAAGCGTTGAAAAGAAACATTTGTTTCTTCTTAAACTCAAATAATTTTCCTGCAGAAGCAAAGTCTGTACCAGTAAGATTTATTTAAGATTTTAAAAAGCACCCACCTGCCAAAACTTTTAGTTTTCCGGCTGGTTTTTTTTAAGACAAATTCTCTAAAAGCAAACAATGAATCTGATTATTAACCAAAAATTAATTCAAAATCAAGAGAAACGCATCATTTTGAGCTGAGACTCTTCCTGTTCTGTCAGGTTCTTTAACATAATACCAATAATTTTTAAATTAAAGCCCTCTACTACAAAACCACAACATAAAAACATGCTCTGAAATTTACATTTCTGGGAAGAGTTGCAGAAGAATTTTTGTTTAGACAAGCTTGACAATGAATTAACACCAGAAAGAAATAAAAGTTTCAGTATCTCCAGGTCAGGATTGGATCCAAAAGGTTGTTATTATTTAGCAATAGTCATAAAACAAGAGCTGGCATGAAGATCCAGGGTGAAAATTACAGCCAGAGCAGATCTGGCAAGAGGAATTAGAAGATTGATGGCTGTCTGAATGTGAAGGCGCAGATTTAATTGACTCAGCTGTAAACATTCAAGATGCTTCAAAGTTAATTTAGTGCTAATTTGCTTTGTTTGATGCGAGTTGAGGACGTTTGATTGCTATAAATAATAAAACATGGCTGCTAAAGGCAAACATTTGATCACGGTTTAAAGATACAAGCCTAAAATACATTTTTCTGTGGTTTTTATGGAACTGATTACATTTCTGCTGCAGAAACGCTGGGTTATATTTAGAAGAAAAATTTGATTATGGTGTTATTTTACAGGAAATGGTCCAAGCTGAATATTTCTTAAAGCGATTTAAAGGCTCTGTTGCTTCCATAATCACAGTATAAAAACAGTTTTCAGAAGCAGGAATATGTGCAGCTTGACCCAAAATATTTATAGCAAAGACCGTAAATGGTGACTGCCAGAAGCGCTGGAAAAGAAAACGACCCAAGTCTGTTAAATCGCTTATCGTTCCTTGAATTACGAGAAGAGAAGAAATGGATGTTTCTCTCATAAATGACGAATCTTCTGAGGTTCAGCTGCAGAGGTTTTCATCAGTAATGTGTAAACAAATTGCTTTTGGGAGTTTTGTTTAAACCAGGTGAAGCTAAAACTATGGCTTGAGTTTTGGGTAGAACTTATTTAAAGTTTTTTATTTCTATTTCATCTTAGATGCAAAATGTAAATGTATTATTCTGTACAGTTTGGCTTAATTTCAGCCCTGAATGTGTTTTTCTTTTAGCAAATAACCTTTTTGAGTCTGTATGCTTCAGTAAATGATTAATCGATTACTGAATTAGTTTACAATTATTTACACAATTGATTAATCACAATTAATCATGATTAATTTGATCAAATTAATCATAATAATCCAATTAATCACAATAATCACGATTAATCACAATTCATAGTTTCAGTTCCACTTAAAACCTTTTGAAAAAGCGCTTTCACAATGCATCCTGTCTCATTTCTGACTTTGTTTCCACCTTCAAACTTGCGATTGCTTCCTCTTTAGATCACATTAAAACAAAATATTTTAAGCTACTACTTCCTCTTCAACACCAACAGAGGATTGATTATGAAGCTAAAAATAAATCTGGGCGTCTTCAGCCGTGTAATAAATGGCTATGATTTCTCCCTTGTGCAGTAACTGTTCTTATTTTAAAGACATTTCCAGTATTCTTTTACATCAACATGTTAATATTTCTGGTTATTCTCGTAAACAAGATTCAGTTTTTTGGATTTTTTTGCATATTGGCCACATCCTTCATCCAAACCATAAACATTTCCCACAGAAACCCACAGAAGATCCTCTTTCATTAAATGGAAGTGCTTTGCTTGTAAAACATAATAGGAAACATGACTTGTTTCTGCATTGTTGCTTTAGTGCATCCTGGTCCAAAACAAGAAATTAACAATTATTGAGCTAAAAAACAAAACAATAATTAATTTAACGGTTCAAACGAGCCTCATTTTGAATTGACTATCTCAGCATGCTAACCTGCTTATTCAGGTTGGATGTGGATGAAAATTAGTTTTTTGGTTCCCTCTGGATTTTGAAAGTTGTTCCAGATAATGTGATGAAATGTTTTCTTAACCTTTCTGCTGAAGTTACTTTTCTTTTGCAAAAAGAACATCTGAATGTAGATATTTGATGTTTTAATTGGAAGGAAAGCTCATGTTTTTGTTTCTTATGTAATGATAAAAGTTCAAATCATCCTTAACTCGTTGGATTTCCCAACATAAGACCATTTATAAATGGTTTTTATTATCTTTTTCTTCAATAAACATCTTTTCAGGCTTTTTCCCATCATCTTTTTTACATCCATGTTGTCATTTTTCCTACATATCAAGCCAAACATGATCCACTTTTTCTTCTTCCATTTGAAGCTCAATCATTGATTCAAGGCGGGACTTTTTCTGCTTTTTGTTACAAACACAAAACTGAGGAAAATATCCATCCTGGAAAATGTTTGGATCGGTTCTGTTCTTCGGCATGTTTGTGTGGAAATCCTCTCTAATTTCCACAATGACTCACTGACCAGAGGAGAAATATTTCGTTTTGTTCGGAAAAACTTTTGCACTTTATGGACAATTATGAGGCTGTACAGTGAAGCTATGCAACGCCACAGTCTCTTGTGTGCATTTAAATTGGTTTTATAGTTTTTCTTGCGACAACAATTACTCAGCAGTCTGCACGGCATTGTTGTGTCAAACCTTGAGGTTGTGTTTCCCTTTTTTGAAATTCCTGCTTTTGTTGGTAATAGATGCACGTGTATTTACCGGCAGTCCCTCCTCTCTCTTTCCGTTCAGGTTACTGAAATGTAAACCTGCAGCAGTCTTGATGAACTGGAGGGAAAATACCTCCGTAAAGGGGTTTTCCCCTCATATGCATGTCTAGGTTTATAGAGTCTGGTTGATATTTTGTGTTTTTATTATTATTATTTTTAAATGCTCCTGGCTTCTTGCTCTTAGATTTTAAGTTCAATGTGTCACCATGAAATTTCTCAGATTATTTTTTAAAATGTTATGATTTAAAAGGTTACATTTGTCGTTTTCAATACAGAATTACTTCACAGCACAAACATAAATGTGCAAAAACTCAGGTTAAGTTCGCAGAGCAGGCAAATGCAGCCCAAATAATCGATTAGTCTGGCGATTAGTCGATTATTCTGACAATCGGTTAAATAAATTGGCACATTCTGCAGATTCTGATTTAACCACTTAAACTTATACATACAATATTATAAATGCATTAAAAGAAGCAAATACCCAACCTATATCTGGGTTTTTCACCGTGGTATAAACGGCCCAATTCCATATTTTTCACCCGCAAAAAATCCAATATGTTCTGCTTCCTTATGTGCTGCTGAACCAGACAACCGTTTTCAAGGACTCTACGCAGTCGTGTCACGTTTTATCTGGTTTTATATAATTTATGTCAGAGGTGTCATAATTGTGCACCAGAGATCGGTTTTACTGCACCATAAATTGTCCCAGAAATTGATTAGTGTCATGTTTTTATATTAAAATCAATTGATTTATTATTTGTGTGTAAAACGAGGGATAGTAGTCTGCCAAAAATATTTTCTGCGGTTTTTATCAGCATCGTTGTGGTATAAAAACTAAACCAGGCATCTCAACCTTTAGTTTAGTTTATGCTGTGGAAATGAAAAGGAACCTTTCCTCCATTGCACATGTTATTTCCCGTCTTCGCTCAGGCTGTGTGTGATTCCCCCACACTCAAAGGAATATCCAGGGTTCAATAACACCTTTGTTAATTTCAATACGGTGCTTTCACGGTGTGATTTCTGTAGAAAGTGCTTGACATTCTGTTTGCACAGTTTTGTAATAAAGTTGTCACAAACGTTTAGGAGAAACAAACTCCTTCAGAAAGTCAGGTGATTATTTATGAGTTTAGTTCGAGTCAAAAGGTTGTTTATTTCAACGCAGACAGATTTATTCAAGGCAATGAATATTATCCATTATATTTTATTATGTCTGGAACTCAAGATTATTTTAGTAATCCATTATTCTGCCGATTAATCAGTTATTCTGCCGATTAATTGGGTTTGAAAAAAATGTCACTGCAGATTTCTCAACCACTTAAACTGTTTTATAAAGTATTACAAATCCATTAAGTAATGTTAATTAATACATAATTCAGTTCATTTTTTAAATAAGAAATAAAATGTCTTTTCAGCGCTGTCGGTTTAAGTGAGTGTTGATCAATTGTAACAGAGGAAGCATCTAAAAAGCCTTTTCCGCTTGACATTTAAACTGTGTAGGAATAATCTGTTGGTTATTTTTTAGATTTCCAGTAACTGGATTGCAAAATGTGTTTTTTCCAGAAGTTCAACCTGGTGAAGCTAAAACCACTTCAGGAGTTCTGAGTAGAACAAATTAACCAACAGAAGATTGAGATTTTTCTTCTTTCTCTTGTCTGGAATGTAAACTGTAAAACGCAGTTTCAGTTTTGACTTAATTACTGTTGTTTTTCCAAAAATAGCTTTATTTTTGAGCCTGTATGCTCCTTTACACGTGAATCAATTATTAAAGTAGTTGAGTATTATTTCAACAATCAATTAATCACGATTAATCGTTTCACACTTATATTTTATATATTAAAAGTATTGAAATTGGGGGACTTCTTGGTTAAATTTGCTTTGTTCTCAGACCAATCGAGTATAAAAGGTGTGTGTAAATTTGCAAAACCTCTAATTTTGACAAGAAATTATTCACAGTAATGAATTTCATAAAATGAACTGAAACTGTTGTCTTGACTTTATTAGTATTGTTTTGTCTCCAAAGTTTGCAAATTAGCCTTGGAAATATTTGAGTTTTACTGTAGGTAATGTAGACAAACCCTGAATATTGCAAAAGCAGGTCAAGGTGCAGCTCTGGATCCGATCTTACTGAGGAATGCTCTGTCTGAAGGTTTTCTGTGTCTCGTTTCCCGGCAGGGAGCCAATCGGGTGCTGTCAGAGAGGCGCTCAGAGCAGCGGCGCCTCCTCACCGTTATCGGAACCACAGCTGTCATGGACTCTGACCTACTTAAGCTGAACCAGCTTAAGGTACAGCCAGCCTCTTGTTGGGTTACAGCCGGACTCATTTTCCATGCACAACACACTTTTGACATGTAGCTTGTTATTCCATGTCGAGAGCAAAATGCTTTCTTCCTCTAGCAAAGCCGTATCTGGTTTCTGGTGGTTTTAAATTCAAGTCATGCAGAGCTACTTTGAAACTATGTTAAAAATGTTTGGGTGGAGTTCTGCACTGCAAAAACACAAAATCTTACCAAGTATTTTTGGTTTAGTTTGGAACAAAACACTTTTCCTATATTATAATTTATAATAAATTAAAAATGTATTTGTCCACTGGCAGATTTTCATTAAGTAATTTTTCATCAATATTAAGGAATTGTTTACTTTAAAAAGGTCCTTATGTTGCTGAAAGTTACTCGTTTTGTCTTATTTCAAGTTTACTAAGAAATTTGCACTAGAAACTGAACCAAAAACTCTTAAGATTTTGTATTTTTGCAGCAATTGAATGATCACAACATTTAGAGAAATTAAAAGCTTGTATTTTTATTTATTTTCATTTAATTTTCCTCCTTACAGTTCAGAAAGAAGAAGCTGCGATTCGGGCGCAGCAGGATCCATGAATGGGGCCTGTTTGCCATGGAGCCCATCGCCGCCGACGAGATGGTCATCGAGTACGTCGGTCAGAACATCAGACAGGTACGACTTTATTTTATTTCATTTTTTGTCAGATAAGTGTAAAACAGAATTCAAACTCCAAAGCTTCAACAGATCAAGGATTCATTTCCTAGATTATTTCACAGCTTGTTAGAACGGGGACCTGTTATGCAAAATTCACTTTTTGCCTGTTTTTTTATTTCCACTTGGATCTAAAAACTGACCAAATATTTAAAAAAACCACCCAGGCATTTTTTGGCAATAAGTTAAGGTTGTTTTGGTGTCTGGAAAATTAACCTTTTCAAAAACTTTCAGATTGTTGAGTCACATTCCACGGGCTCTGTGCCGTTACCTAGCAACCCCAGTGGAATTCTGCTCGTTGCCTGGCAACCCAAGCTGAGTTCCGACACGTTTGGTCAGCTGGTTTTACCTCTCTGTGCGGAAAAAAACAAGTGCTTTGTTGTTGACCTACAGTCCAGAAACCACTTGGTGCATTCTTTCTGTTTGCACAAGGCTCTACTAATGCTTTTCAAAGAAGTTCGGTTGTGTAGTTGCGCTATTGCAGTTGCAGAAAGGTGAAAGCAACACCAGTCATTACTTACTTCAGTGCAGATTTCTGTGACACACAGAAGAAATAGAAACAAACAGCAGTCCTGATTTTTATGGACATATTCACACTTCTCCCTTTTGACTTTCTGGTTAAAAACAAGATTCTTAGTTTTGCGAGTTTGAGTTCTTTGAATAAAAATGAAAGGGAAACAGTTTTAACATCTTGTAAAACAAATGTTCTGTTAAACCAGCGGTTTGTTTCTTATGTGAAACAGAATAACAGGAAATGTTGGCCTCTAGCTTTATTTTTTCTTCCATTCACAGCACAATTACCATAGCATACCAACTTTATTTATAAAGCACTTTAAAACAACCACAGCTGATACAAAGTGCTGTACATTAAAACATAACAATTAAAAAAAAATAAATAAATAAAAACTCTTACAGTTTAAAAACAAACATACAACTTAAAACTAGATCCCGCTGGAGTTGAAAGCCAAGTAAAATAGATGGGTTTTAAGACGAGCTTATATGCGTTATGGGTTAATAAATGTGGCTAAAATGGAATCCAAAATAATTTAAATGGGAAAAATGCATCAAGCTCATTCTGAAATGACATTACATGTGCTATAAAATGTAGTGAAGATGTTTTGTTCACCTTTTTGTGTTTTGCCACCAACTAAATCTAATTTTCCGACTCGTTGATGCAGATGGTGGCCGACAACCGGGAGAAGCGGTACGCTCAGCAGGGCATCGGGAGCAGCTACCTGTTCAGGGTGGACCACGACACAATAATAGACGCCACCAAGTGTGGCAACCTGGCGCGTTTCATCAACCACTGCTGCACTGTGAGTCTCCACCAAATCTATCGGCTTTATGGCTGTGGCGCTTTTCAGGCAGTTCAAAGAGCTTTACCTCATGAAAACATTAAAACGTCACAAACACATCAACAACCCGCTTAGAGCTGCTTTTGAAACATAATAAATTAAACATTGGTCAGCATATTTGATGTGTATTGATGATTTTGATTATGGCAGTTGACAAAATGTGATGTTTGTTACTGGCAGAGTTGGGAAGTAACTAGTTAAATTTACTCAATTACATTTACTGGAGTAACTTTTTTGAAAAACTGTTCTGTTAGGAGTATTTTTACTATACTGTACTTTTCACTTTTGCTTGTGTAAGTATTTTTACTTGAGTAAATTTCTGGATTTTCTACCCATTGAATGAAAAACAAAAATATTTTAACCAAAAATTCACCAGACACAGACCCCTGCAGTTTTTGTTACATTTATTAGTTTTTTTAATTGGGAAATTAAACTGATTTGGAAAAATGTTCTTTTGCCTGATTTTGTTGAATTATTGTCATTTTGATCCTTAAAATACCAAAATTTCCACCTAAATTTATATTTGGTGTAATTTTTAAATATTAAATGATTGAAAATCTGAAGAGTTACCAAATACTTTTTACTTCTACTTGAGTATAATTTTTAGGTAATCTGTCCTCCTCTGGTTACTGGTTTCACTGTTGGTGACTGTATGATTTTTTTTTTTATGACATTGTTCTACAAACTTGATTGATTGGTTGATTAAATATAATTTTACGTATGCTACATTAGTCCTTTCATCCTAAAATGTTCTCCAGGCGATAAAAGTCTGACTTTGTAACTGCCTTTATGTGACTCTGAAGGCCTAAACGTTTTGAAATCTTCCTTCCTCAGCCAAACTGCTACGCTAAGGTCATCACCATAGAGTCTCAGAAGAAGATTGTGATCTACTCCAAGCAGCCGATCGCCGTCAACGAGGAGATCACCTACGACTACAAATTCCCCCTGGAGGAGAACAAAATCCCCTGCCTGTGTGGGACGGAGAACTGCCGCGGAACGCTCAACTAGTGAAAAAAGCACTTCTTGTTTTTTTTCTTCTCGCCAGCAGCCAACCTTTACCTTTTTTCTTCTTCTTTCTTTTCTGTCAGAGTTCAGAGCCCCAGAAAGTAGGAAACTGTGTCGCACACATTTGCACTTTTCACCTCAATTGACGTTAACGCTCCTTCTGTTTCCCAACATCGGAGGAGTGGCAGTATTCAACAAGTCACGAAAACTTTTTTTTTTCTATTCCCACGCCAGCGTCCGTTTGATAAACAGTAACACAGGTCATTTCTGTCTGTGTCGGATCAGATTTTTTATACATATCATGGGATTTTTCTTTTTTTTATAGATGTTTTTCCCCCCAGCATCCATACTCATCCCAAACGCACAGGAATGCCAGAAAAATTCAGGGTTTTTAAAAATCGCTTGTCATGGGCGCACTTTTAAAATAATAATAATAAAACATCTTCTTTCCAGTAGGTTGTCAGTCATGCAGGATTTCTGAGTGCGATATTTGTTTTGTGGTTTTGTTTCCATCTCTTTAGAAAACCTTTGCTGTAATTAATAGTATTTTGTTGCGTTTGCACAAAGTTTCTTATGATGAAATGACTTTTCCCCTCAGTGTTCAGCTCTTGTCTCCGTGTCCCTCTTGGTTTTGATTTGCAACAACCTTCTGCCGCCTAAAAGTGTTAATATTTCTCCTTTTTAAGCTGCTACTGACAGTCAGCACAACAGAACAGTTTTCTCCTTTCACGCTGATTTACCTGCTTTTAACTGCTCATTATTTGCTGCATTTCTTCTGTATGAAAGGTTTGCAGATTCTCACAAAGTTTGCAAAAATATTTGCTTGAATAAAGCAATTGGAAATGTTATTTAGAGCTTGTATGTTCCCTGCAGGCCCTCCAAGAACAAAAACAAGCAATCAACCGTTTCTTTCAGAGTTCCTACACAGAATTTGCTTTGACGACTTTCCAGAAAAAGACAATTTAACATGGAAATGTTAGATTTGTCCAGACATTTTATGCTACATTTAAACGATTTTGCCTTCATTTTTAATTTTTCACCCATCAGTATTTAGATTTTTGAATGTTTGCACATTCAAAAATAACTAAAAATGGCCATTTCAGTAGATCTTAGACATTACACACATTTATTGATTTTTTTTTTTTCGTGTTTGCATTTATTGTGAGACTCCAACCCACATTTGGCAAATTACAGATTTTTGAAATGTAGCTTTTACACTGTAAGTTATGACAACTGTGTAGGAACCCTGTGCATTGCATATTTTCTTCTTCTTGCCTTTAAAAGCGCGTATATCAGTTTCTCTTGTGTTCCTGTTTTATTTCAACAAAAAAAAGTCTCTGTTGGAAGAAAAACGACTGAAGGATTTCAACATGTTTCCGTTGATAACTCAGATGTTTAGTTGCTTTATAAGGTTATCTTTAAAAGAAAATCCCCTGCTCCCCCAGAACTCATTTGTATTTATTTTATCTGAGTGTTTATCGCATGCCGAGCATCCCCCACCAAAATGTCCTCTCCTGACGCGGCGGACGGACATGTCGTGTTTTTTGCCGTGCACGTCGCTGTTTTTCTGCTGGATGAGTTTGTGTTGCACTGCAGACAGTCGGGCTCTCCCATGTTTACCCTGAGTTTTTTTTTTTTTCCTCCAGACCGTCCAAAGTTTAACTTTGATGTTGAAACTTTTAACCAGACTCCCTCTCTTTTTTTTTTCTTTTTTTTTTTTCTGTGTTCCCTCGCAACCTGAAAATTGTGTACTATAATGCTTGTTGCAATGAAAGCCTTTCCATACGAAACAAGACTTATTTACGACAGGATTAAACAGAAAAAAAATAAAAAGAAGTACATGTAAATATTGTAGAGATGTTTGTTTCTCGTAGAAACAAACGGATTCCAAGCTGTAAATATGTTGTTCCTTTTCCTCTCCATGAGGAAACGTGTACATACCTTTCATTCATTTATTTTTTATTGTTTTTTTTCCTCTTAATTTGATGATTTTAATATTATTTGCAATATTTCTCTTGTATTAATGCGTTGAACCCTTTATTAATGGTGCATTAAAAATATTTTTTAAATAAAAACAAGAAAATCTGTTTTTATTTTCCCTTTAATGACTCTTCTCTCGTCCTGTGAGCTGTAACTCATCTGCAGATATTTTTTTAAATTATCTTTAACGGAAAGAGGAAGGGGAAAGATGGCCCGGTTCTCTCAGCAGATGTTGACCTCAGCTGGAAAATCCCTACATCTGTTTCAAACGTGTTTCTGCCACTGCCTGACTTTGTGAACGTCACGTATTGTTTTCTTTTCACCAGACGGGAACAGAATCCTGACATGGAAAGGGTGTGTCTGGGGGGAAAAGGTATGAACCATCATGTTTTCAGCTGCCAGGAATTATTCCTTTATTTAAA
>NW_015113880.1:16006-109582 GCF_001443285.1 Poecilia latipinna | reverse complement strand
ATGCTCCAAGACCGGTCCAGAGTTTATATAAAATCAAAACTTGTCACAGGGTGTTTTCCTATTGCTGTGTGCCCAGAGTTACCCATAGATGGGGTGGCTATGCTAATGGGGAACGACATTTCTGGAGGTTTACTTCCAAGTCTGGGGGTTTTAGACAGTCCTTTAAATCAGACAACCCCAGACTCTTCAGACTCTGTTTCCATTTCTGATTCTGTGTTGTCTCCATTTTCTAGTGGGGGTGCTATGCTAACCGAAAGTAACTGCATTCCGTTGCTTCCAGATTTGGTGGAGCGGGAGGAGCCTGGTCCACTCTTGGAGAAAGCATCTGCCCCTCTAGCTAGACATTTGTCATCTGTTCCAGCTGTTGAAACCTTGCAAAGATGTGACCAGAACGTGGTAAGTGCTGAACAAGCCAATAAAAAGAAACTCTTGAAGCGTCGATGGTTTTCATCGTTTGCAGGAAGCTCAGATTGGAATAAAAGTAAGCAATCGTACCACCCCCGACCTGCACCCAAACTTAATGTTGTTTGTGCTCGAGTTGCAGTGAGAACTCCACTAAAAGTGGATGAGCTTAATAATGCTGGTAGTCGAGGAAAAAATGATCCCATACGTTCTAGTCCTTCTCTTGCTCCTGTCAATGGCAACACTGTGGCGATAAATGGTTATCCCACACCCAAACCTGAGCAGCAGCATCTTTGCCACACACCAGTCCTGGCTCCATCTGATCTGACCCGACCTTTCAAACTGGAGGTGGATGCCAGTGCTGTCGGGGCTGGACAGCTGCTGTGGCAGTTCTGAACCATTTTGTGCCCGTTTGTTCTGCTGAGTAGCTTGATTGTTTTGTCAAGCTAGAAGCTTGGTACTCCCTTTGTGCCCTTTGTGTGTGTGGGTTTTTTTTTCCCTTCCCCTTTCTCCCTTTTTGGGTTACTTTGAGTTTACGTTGAATTGACTTGTGTGGACATTTCGTAACTTTAATTTGCACCTGACATTCTTGAGTTTGTTAATCCCTCTTGTTTTGCATTAATTGGGGCTAAATTATATTGTTTTGTGAAACTTTCTTTTGCAATAAATCATTTTACATTTCACTTGTTACTCTGGACACATTTTATGTTGCTGCCCCTGGACCCCTAGACCTTGGGGGCGTAACATAAATAAAAACCCAACTATTCCTAGGTGTATGTCAGATATGTTGCTAGTATATAAAAATAATCACTTAAATGTTTCCTCCTGTTATATTTTTAGCTGTTCACTTTGCCCACACTGAAAGCCTGTCCCAAATTTGTTTGGTAGATTTGAGTTTTCAGATTAAACATTTTTAAATTTCTGATTAAAAAAAAAGGTCAAAATTCTGAGATTAAAGTCAGTTTTTTTTTGTTTTGTTTTTTTAGTGGCCCTAATCTTCTAACATAGATTTTTCCCTCTAGTAAAATAAAGCTGAGCTGTATCCTCAGTAAAAGGAAACCAGGTGCACTGGGTATTACTTCAACTGCAGTTTTCAGATGCCGACTCACGTTGAGCTTAAAAAAGAAACCTAAATCTGTCTGCCTTCATCCTGAAATGAGCAGCTCATTGACTGGAACAGCTGCTCCACCCAGCTACACATTTAAAAACAGCATCACCTTTATTTTGTAGGTCATGATGAGATGAACTTTGTCATACTCTCTACTGGGAAGTTATGCAATTCATATAATCTTTAATAACTTGGTTATTTAAGGCACTCCTCAAAGTGCGTGTCTGTTTGTCTTTGGTCTTAATAACAGTGGTTACCGCTGCTTCTGAGTCATACCTGCATAATCGTTTGTTGTGCTGCAAACACACAAAACTTACAAAGTATTTTTGTCCAGTTTCCAGTGCAAATATCTTAGTACACTTGAAATAAGACAAAACTACCTTACAAGTAAATTTTCAGCAAGAAATATGAGTATTTCTTAGGTCCATAATTCCTTATTTGTGAAAAAGTGTTAGTTCCACTGTAATTATTTTTCTTATGGGGAAATTATAAGTGAAATAATCTGTCAGTGGAATAAAGTTTTAAAAAAGATAATAGAGGAATGATTATGATGTTGGTGTTTATTCTTCCTTCATCTCAGCTCAATTTGGTCAAGAATTCATGTGTGGATCAGTTTGCATTTAGTTATTAGGGATAAGAAAGTGAGACTTATAAATCTAAACATTTTTACAAAAAAATAACGTTTAGAAATTAACACTTTACAATAAAGTTAATTCAGTCGAATCAAACGGATGTAATGTCGATCCTAGTAGTGCAGTCAGGTTCAGCTTATTTTTCCAAAAAAATTATAGAATTGGGTTAGTTGTTTTTTGTAGTCATTTCCATTTTTGAACAATTTGTCCCGTTTGTGAGGGATTTTTGTTCTAATATGTTTTTGCTTTTGGACAACTGTTGCAGCTCATACGAATTTAAAAATATCTAAAACACAATTCTTATGAAACCTGAATTCACTTTCAAGAGTGAAACGTTTTTTTTTTTTAAATAAAATAATAAAAAAAACTTTACCAATGTGCTTCTTACCTTCACAGACTATGAAATGATTGCCTTCCTGCTAGTTGTGCGGTCACGTGACTAGTGTGTTTTGGTTTCCTAGCAACAATGAATTTGCTTGTCTCCTTGAGGCCCGTTGCGGTTCTCAACAGAAAGTTAATGACATATTATCACCTGAGAATGAGGCATTCCCAAGTGTTCTAATATTAGAAAGGCTAAAGAAGAAACAAGGAAGTGTCTGAGTTTCCAATAAAAACTTCCAAAACAGAGGAATTTAAAACTTGTCAGTTGTTTTATAGATAAAATAGAATAGGAATTCATTTTAATGTCATTGTGCACAAATAAAGCACAACAAAATTTAAAATGTCATAATCATTCCAGTTCTTAAAAAAATAATTTATGCTTGAAGCAGATATCTTGGGTACAGCACCCAAAAAATTTACTTAAGAGTAGAAAAGTTCTTTGACATATTTTTACTCAAGTAAAAGTAAAAAGTAGCCATTCAAGAAATTACTCAAAGAGTAGAAAGTATTTGGTAAACAGTCTACTCAAAAACTGAGTAACTGGTCAAATTATCAGTCTTCTAATATTTAAAAATTACATAAGCAGAGAGACCAAAATCTAAATTTAAGTGGAAATTTTGGTATTTCAAGAACCAAAATGACTAATTCATATAAGTAACAGAATATATAAAAAAAGAAAAAAATCAAAATCAGTTTCTTTCAATAAAAACTTAAGAAACTATAACAATTTGAATTTTTGGTTAAAACATGTTTGTTTTTCATTCAGTTGGTAGAGGATCCAGAAATTTTACTCAAGAGCAGCGTTACTTCGTAATAAAATTACTCAAGTAAAAGAAGTAAAAATACCACAAAGTATTTTTTTCTAAAGAGTTACTCAGGTAAATGTTACTACCCAACTCTAAAATGAATTTATGAGAGAAACCGCGATTTGTACACGTCATATGGGTGTTCAGCACCGCTCGGTCCCGCCCAAAAAGGGGCGGGGCTTGCATAAAGGCACCTCCGCCAGCTGTCAGCTGTTATTCGTGCAGAAGCAGTGAGCGCTCACAGATAGCTCAGTCTCCTCCACCATGGAAGAAAACAAGAGGACGCTCGTCTATTTGATCACAGGAGGCTGCGGTTTCCTCGGCAAGCACCTGCTCGATGTTTTGCTAGAGAAAGAGGAGAAGCTGGCGGAGGTGCGGGTGTTTGACAAGCACATATATCCTGGGTTTCACGAACAGAGGAAGACGGGTAAGAGCAGGGACCTTTCTTTCTTTTCTCTCTGTCGCAGTAATCCTGTTTGAAACATGAAGAGGTGCTTCGTTTTTAGTCTGCTGGCTTTTACAGTGATGTATAATAACTGGATTGCGTTTTAATGATTTAAGCAGATTTGAAAATAAACATGTTTCTGTACATTCAAATATCAAAATGTTCAGTTGTTTGGTTTTCAGTTGAATATCCTCATTTTATTCAAAAGATACATTTATTGGTTTTTCTTGCGTGTAGAAATTAAATTTGGCATAAATATCCCCTCTGTTTTAAAAGGTGCGCAGTGTTTTATTTTTCTGCAGCTTCAACTTCCTTCCTATATCATATGAGCATAGATAATGTATAATTAATCTCTTATCTTTGCTTGGTTTTCTGTCTGCTCGCATCATATGCTTCATGATAACATGAATAACCTCCATGAGTAGCTGAATAAATGAGCCATTCCGTCTTTGTTTGGGTTTAATTAATAATTGATATGTGACTGACGCCTGTCGTGCTTCCTGAGTGTAATTCAATAACAGATGACTGATCAGCAGTTTTACCTGCCGCCAGCCCTGTGCTGAGGCTGATGAAGGAAAAATGAAATGCTGGCTTGTATGTTCAGCGTTTTAAAACTGGTCTGAACTGGTAAAACATTTGCAACCGATTCTCTGAGCTGAGGTTCAAAAGTCCTTTTCCTTTCTGGCTGTTTTCTGCTTGCGTTGGATTATATCAGCAAGTCAAGGACGAGGCATGAGAGCAAAGATAAACCAGGAGTTCAAGACCTTTCTTAAAATGATAACACACTTCTTCACTCACAGACGAAATCTACAAGATGGACCAAAACACAATACGTCTTAAAATAAACTCCAAGGTTGCTTTTGTTTATTTGAACATTATTTTATTAACTTTTACACTATTACTTTGTTATTTTTACACAATATTTTACATGGGAAACTAAATTTGGAGGCAGTGTACCATCAATAATCCTCCCATGTGAAATGAACGGAACATGTAAAGCATTTCCAGTCAAAACCACAATATAGAAACAAAATCAATATAACAGTTTTTTTGTTTTTATTGCTTGAAAATGTTTATGTGAACATTGTCTTAACTTTTAAAGTATTTCACTTGGGGAAGTGGAGTTTGGAGGCTATGCGTCATTAATAATGATCAATACAAGAAGAATTTAATTTAATTTCCCTTTGGGATCAATTAAGTATCTTATAATTTGAATTTTGAATGAATAATCCTCGCATGTGAAAAGCATTTCCAGTCAAAAGAAAGAATAGGGCTTGCTGAAAATTACATAAGAGTTTTAGTTTTTATTGCCTCTTTAATCTGACATTTTACCCGATTACGAATTCTTTACATTATTTGCACGTTTTTGTGACTTACACGTAAATAAATCTATTTTATTTAATGATTGTACATAATTACAAGGTAAAGTGAAACATATTTACGTTCCATTTATAATCAACATTTGTGAAGTTGGAGGCGAGTGATCTTTTTGTGTAAAATACGTGAATTACGCAGTGAAAGCTTCTGTAATCGTTAACATGCGGCTGGTACCTTTTTACCTTTTGAATAACGGCTTTTTGTATCCTAGCAACACAAAACAGAAGACAAAACCGGATACGACGAAGCACTCTTCAAAATAAAACACTTCCTCTTTCCAAAATACATTATTTTCGGCTATCATCGGCTTTCATGTGAATTAAAAGCGAATGAAATTTAGCGTTAGCGTGCATTTCTGTGACGTGTTTGACTCGATATGTTGCGGATTTCGGATTTATTAGTGTCGAAATTAATCAGTTTAGCGGTTAGCGGTAGCCTCCGGAACCAGATTATGCTACATAGAAGTCAGATTTTACGTCATTTATTTCAATACAACTAAAAACAGCATTGCGCAATAATGAACTTTGATGTCAGGGCGAGTTCAGCTGATGGCCGTCATATCTCATTCACATTTCAAAAGAAAAGCCAATGTGATAGAAGACATATTTCCTCTTGAGCTGATAAGGAAACAATTACTGGAAAATGTGCATTTGTAAGCAAGCAAGAATGGAAATTTTGTAACAAGGAGGTGAACACGTTTATTGACAAACAGCCTTAATTATCCTTAGCAGTCCACCTATGTCTTTTTCTATTATCTCCTGAAATTCTTTGGAAAACAATTTGTTTCCTTGCATGCAATAATGGGTGCATTTGCTTCCTGTTTCTTATGCAGATGAGGTGGAAGTGACTTTAATCCAAGGAGACATCACAGATTACAACAGCGTGTTGGAGGCCACCAAAGGGGTCGACGTTGTAATCCACTCTGCCAGCCTGGTGGATGTCTGGCACAAAATCCCAGCGTCCCTCATCTACTCCGTCAACGTCACAGGTACGTCCCGGAGGTGGCGTGATCGGAGTGATAACAGGAAGAAAGGAAATGATTTCTGAGGAAATCCACACCTTTGTGTGGATTTCCTCAGAAATCCAAAGGTAGTGACATCCTTTACGGCATATCCGTGACGGGATCAAAACGGAAACTATCAGGAAGTTGGATCACATATTTTTCCAGTTAGTTCCCTAAAAACTGGAACATATCACTGGTTTAATATTGGGATTTGTTTCTATACTGTAACCAGATTCCAGGAAATGATTTTTCCATGTTTGCCATGTTTCAGAGGTAGATAGAGTACAAAAAAATGGCACTAAAGTAAAAATAGAACTACTTTAATATATATTTACTCTAGTGAAAGTAAAAAGTAACCATATGGGAAATCACCTTTGGTTAATTTTCCATGTTGAAAACTAACCAAAGGTGATTTGGTTAATTCAGGTAAATTGAGTAAATTTACTTGAACAACTTTTTTTCCCCAAAAAGTTCAAGTAAATGTACGAGAGTAACAACTAGTTACTACCTGCCTCTGCTGAGGCTTTTATTTTTCCTACGCACCATTTCTGAGGAAAAACTCTTGCAGGTTCATTTATGGTGAAGTCCAATTTTAGCGCAACATCAAAGGAAGTTGTGTTAAAGAAAACATTCACAACATGCAACCACACTCCATGACGATCAGGATTTCGAAACACTCCTCTGCGGTTCAATGACGTTTCTACAACTGAAGCTTTAACTGCTTGCTAGTAGCTTGGTGGTTTTTAATCTGGCAAATTACTTCTTAGGAAACCACAAACATTCTCTCTGTCCAAGCGCTTAAAACAAACAAACAAACAAAAAAATCCTCCCAGATGTTTTTTTGGCAATAAGTTAATATTTATTGGAGTCTGGATAATTCAAAAATTCTCTGTTTCTAGAAGTCGATGCTTCTAGAAACACACAGAATTTGTTTGTAGGAGAGTAACTGAAACTAGAAACAAAGGTTTTCTCTAAAATTGTACAGTCTGTAGTTTCTGCTTTTGTTTTATTTTCAATAAATCCCACAGAGTGACTCATCTGTCTGTTTTTGCCCAACAATGCGGCACAAACACAGTATTTAGTATTATTGTCAGCCTTATCTTTGAAAACACATTTCTGGGAATATCTTTGTGTCTGTTGCACATAAATAGTCCACAAAAGCAGGATGGCTAAATTCAAACACGAGACGCCTCATTAATAAAGAAAGAAACTCAATTCTATTGTTTGGTTTTGGATTCAACAAAACGGACAAAACATGCTTTTGTTGTCTGTTGGCTGACTGGGCTTTATGAATCCCCCCTTTGCACAGCAGCAGCAGCGCATGACACAACAGATTCATCCTGAGATGACTAATTAGATGACTGATTCCCGCGTTCATGACAACCCAATGGTGCTTTATTTCATTAAGCGAAGTGGCTCAACCTGGTTTCTCATTCAGTTTTGATTTTAAGGAATGACAAACACTCAGAGAATCTTTCCTGGTACCCCAGAGCTCCTGCTTCTCGTTAACTCTTTCCTTCTAACCTGAGAGATAAAATGCCTCTCTGGTTTTCAGATTCAAAAGTCCTGGGTCGCAGTTCTATTCTTTGTCATCTGGCGCTATAAACTCCATGATAGCATCTTTTATTTTAGTGAGAAGGAAAAGAAATATTTGATTTCAGCTTAACAATAAATAACAATATATATAATACATTGGTTAGAATATCCAATAATTTCACTGAACCGCACAGGACTCTGTTGGAATCAACTCACTCACTCACTCTTTGGTTACCTAGCAACGACCTGGTGAGTTGGCAGCAGTGGATCTGGTTTATACTTTAATCTCGTCATCTACTGCCAAAGAAAATTTAAAATGTAACAGAGGAACCCGAGTCCAATGTTGCAAAATATCAGATAAGTAATAATAAATCTACTGTTTTCAATGCCACAATAAGAGGTTTCCTGTTTCCTGTCGTCATTTTTCGTGTTTCTTTCCAACGGCTGTCCGACTTCGATAATGGAGTCCAGATTTAGTTTTAGCACAAAGGAGGGGGAAAAGGCCTCCAGTC
This sequence comes from Poecilia latipinna, assembly GCF_001443285.1. NCBI lineage: Eukaryota > Metazoa > Chordata > Actinopteri > Cyprinodontiformes > Poeciliidae > Poecilia > Poecilia latipinna. The sequence goes on along the minus strand of NW_015113880.1, from coordinate 101,380 downwards.
AGCATGTGGATCCCAGACCGCGTTTTAATCTGCTTTTAGCTTCTCATCTGGGAAGAACAGAGACACTCATTTGTTTCAGTAAGGCTTTATTTAATGTTGAGTGAAAGTTAAATGTTCTTTCTAAGTTTGGCTGATTTTTGCCGTCAGGAACGGAGAACGTGATCCGAGCATGTGTGGAATGTGGCGTCGAGCGCCTCGTCTACACCAGCAGCATGGAAGTGATTGGACCCAACGTGAAGGGCGATCATTTCAAGAGGTAAACGTCATTCCTCATCATTAACAACTGAAACAGTCCTCCTTTGATGTTCCCTCTGTCTCTCTTCTTTCTGCCATGTGTTTTCCACATGGCGTTAATCCAGATGTTGTCCGGTCGCCTTCCTGTTTTTCTGGGAAAATAAAACAATAATAATGTAAATCATGAGGGAAGGACATGATATGATTAAGACTGGGTGGCTTCAAAACGATCATAACACAAATTATGAAAGATGTTCATCAGAAAGGCTGCAAACTTCATTTAGGGGTGTCCAAAGTGTGGCAGGGGGGCCATTTGTGGTCCTCAGAATGCATTTGTGGGGCCGCTGACTACAGTTCAAGACTGGTGTAAATTTTACCAGGCATTTCACAAGTTATAGATGAATATTTCTTGTTTATGAGAAAACCAGAGAAAGTGTTGCAAAACTAGAGGCCTGAGGGCCAAATCCGGCCCGCCTGCTCCTGTCACAATAACCAATAAATCAGTTTTTTACATGATGAGTTAAAATGACCTCATTTTCTATTTGCTTGATTTATAGTTTTTCTCTTTCTACCAAAAACAAGACAATAAAAGTCTTCATTCCTTTCACAACGAGCCCTTTTTTTCACTTTGTAATTCATTTTATTTGTTGTTTTATTTATTTATTTTGGACATTTAAAATATCTTCCCTTTAAGAACATTAATAATCTTGATGAAACCCAAAATAACCTTGGAGAGTTAACCCAAAAGTTGTCTTCAAAATGAAAAATACTTTAATCCCAAAAAGAAATTAAATATAAGAAATTCTAAGCCTTTTTTAATTTTTAATAAGACAAAAGTGAAGATATTTTGGATCTTTCATGAATTTCAGATTGATTTTCTGCAGAAGTCACACCAACTAATTTCTGTACCTAAAATGTTCCATGTGTAGTTTATTGTTTTAGTTTGAAAATCACGTATTTTTCACCCACTAGAACTTTCTACTTTACAATTTTGGTGCCAAAAATATTTTTTTAGGGGAGACGTGAAAGCAGCAGTCTGCAGTCTGTGATGTTGTGTATGATTGGCATTTAGCGTTGCTGTACAGACGCCGTCTGGGGCTTAGATTGCAAACATTCCTCTCCTGTCATCAAGTCATCATGCAACAACAGTCACATCTCTGCGTTAGTTATTATTTTAAACATTCCCGTCAATTACCAGCTTCGGTTTATTTCCAGCTGCACTGGATGCCTTTGATTTTTGTTTTGACTTCACATATGGAGGGTGAATGTTTAGTTCTGGGCTCGGTGTGACTAAATGACATGCCGTCTGCACACGTCACCATTATTTTAGGAAGAGACGTCCTGCACTGTGATTAGCCGACCACAACCAACATGCATGCGAACAGGTCTGGGTTTCTGCGACGTCAGACCTTGTGATAAGTTTCCATCCTGCTGATTCTGGAATGAAAAACAATGTGATGAGGTTGACTTGAAAAAGAGGGAACTTCAGGTCTGTGTCATGTAAATATAGCTGCAAAATCCGACTCATGTTTTTATTTTTAGTGCATTTTCATAATGTGTTCTAAAAAAAAAAAAAAGAAGAAAAAAAAATCTTGCGAGTGTTTGGCTGTACTTCCTGTAAAGTTGCTATTTTAAAATGTTTAAAAACTCCTAGATATAGTAAATTGAAACTACTGACAGGCCACAAAATGTATCAAGATAAAAATTCAAAAATTAGTTTGATTCTTTCATTTATTTATTTTTGTTTTAACTGCTCAACAATAAACAAAAATGTTAACAAAATCTGCATATCGGAAAAGATCCATAAGATGAAACTCAACTTCCAAAGATTTTAGCTTCATCGGTTGTTTTCTGTTTTGTTTTGCAAATTTTTTACTATTGTTGACATCTGGTAAGGGGCCGAACAAAATCATTTCAAGAGCCATAAATGGCCCTTGGGCCACACTTTGGACACCGCTGGCTTGAAATCATGAACCAAATTTGTATATCTATCAAAGACGACCTTAGTAAATACAAACCAATGAAAAATAATAATAATTTTTGACCCCTGAACTTGACAATGTATCTGAGAAAACTGGAAATAAGTCCAAACTTTGACTAGGCCACTCTCAAAACCGTAGTTTAGCTCCTTTTTTTTATTTGAGCCTTTCAATTGAATCCAGCATTCTGTCATGGCTCGAAACGGCATTTTGTCCTCCAGCAGTCAATTTAAAACTTAATCTTTCTGTGTTTAACATTTAGCCTGAAACATTTCCAGCAACAAAAGTCAACAGAAATCATTAAGATCTAAAGAAAACAAGAGTCTTAGAGACACAGAAGCTTTGTTTTTTTCTAAGTTCAGATAAGTAATAATTAATCTACTGAAGTAATAACCTAAGTTTTAAGTTTTAAGTTATTACTTTTCTCCGTTGTGGTCTTTGAGGTGAGTTAACTTCTGGATCAAACAGGCTTCTTGTTTTTCCTCCCTGGTATGTTGATATTTAAGAAAGCTTGGCTGCGTTTGGCTGCAGCAGGTGAGGTCATGACGTTAATGGTGATGGATCGCAGTCGCAAGATAAAACTCAGTCAGAATATTTATAAAAAGAGGTGGATTACTTCATTCGAAACATGCTGCGGCAAACCTCTCCGCCTCGCATCCCGGCAGCATCACATCAGAATTATTCAGCTTTTCCCCTGACGGTTGCAACATGAAGTCATGGGGAAACAACGAGGCTTTGTTCGCCCTGAAAGAGACGTGCGCTGATTCAGGAACGCAAACTCAGAGCAGGTCATAGGGTTGCACAGAAACTCAGGATGGATGTTCTGAAAATTTTCATCAATCCGTGCAAACTTTCGTTTTGACTCGCAGCTACTGAGGAATTTGCTTGAAATGCATTTTTCTCATTCAGGCCAAGGGTCAAAGGAACTTTATCTGCTCATCCGACATGTTTCCATGAATATACGTGCAGAGAAAACTCCCAGCAGCACTCGACTGATAATTTACATTAAAAGGAGATGATTTTCAGAGTTTTAAATGTGGCTTTTTTTTCTTTGCAGAGGAAATGAAGACACAAAATATGAAGTGAAGCACACCATGGCGTATCCCAAGAGTAAAGCAAAGGCGGAGAATATTGTCCTGAGAGCGAACGGCAGTCAGGTAAGACTTTGTTTTCAGAGCTGGACGGTAACTGGTTACATTTACCTGAGTAACTTTTTGGTAACAAATCTACTTTTAGGGGTATTTGTACTTTTACTTGACTAAGATTTGTGGATTATTGACCCACTGCGAGCAACTTCACTAAATGAAGAATAAACATGTTTTAGAGAAAAATTTCGCCAAAGACACATCTGCAGTTTCTGAAAAGTTTCATTAGTTTTATAAATTCACCAGACACACACACTTTTGTTAAAGCTTCATAAGTTTTAAGTTGAAAGAAATCGATTTGGAAAAATGTTTCTTTTGCCTGATTTTGTAATCATGTTATTTATCTGAAATATTTTCACTTTTGATATTTCAAAATACAAACATTTCCACATAAGTTTTATATTTTGACGAGTTAATCTGAGCTTGAGTAATGGCTACCTTTTAGTTTTGAGTAAAAATATGTTGAAGTAGTGCTGCTCTTACATGGGTGTAACTTTTTAGGCTCTGCTTGTTATTTGAAGAGCTTCTTTCTGCCCTCCCTGCAGGGAGAGTGCATGAAAAGGCACATTTGAGCTGTTGACGTCGTGTTTATTCACTGTAATGTAATTATTTGAGATCTTTTCTCCAAATCCCTGCAAAGCTGTTGAAGTAAAGTTAGCTTAAAACTAAAACACAGTAACAACTGTGGTTTACTTAATCACTGTGGAAGGCCTGGTTGGGTTTCAGCTTGGAGAAATCCTCATAGAGGGGTTTTCCTTGAGCAACGTCTTTGCCACAGAATGCTCCTCCACCTCCCTTGTTGCCTCACTGGGGTGTTATTCTGCTTTATGCAATCCAAACCCATATGACCCATTTAGGAATGTTTGTTTTTCTTTTTGGAGGTTAAAGGGATCACAGTTTTCTAACAGAGGTTTGAACAACCAAGAATCAGCGCACAGCTTCAGTTGTTACAGCTAGAAACTCGATCAGGCATGAAATCTGGGTGTAGTGATGAGCTCAGACATGAACCTTCACATAAAGACGGTTACAAAGTTGGCCTCCTATCACCTTAAGAACATTTCCAGGATTAAAGGACTCACCAAGATCTAGAGAAACGCATAAATGCACATATTTGACGTGTATTGATAATTTTAACGCCGGCAATTAAAATGTAATGTCTGTTACTTGTTTTTAGTTCTTGTCTATATGATGTTTTTATTTTCTCACAATGTAAAGCACTTTGTTGAAATGTGCAATATGAATGAACTTGTTTGTTTGCGTTCTGCGCAGGTAAAGGGTGGGAAGCGTTTGTACACCTGTTCGCTGAGACCGACGGGGATCTACGGCGAAGGTCACCAGCTGATGAGAGACTTCTACAACCTGGCTGTGGAAAGGGGAGGCCTGGTCATCGGGGGCGTCCCAGATCACATCGAGCACGGCCGAGTCTACGCAGGTAGAAACCTCCATGTCCAAAAACTACAATCTACTTTCTCTTCAGAAGAGTGGCTTGCTTTTGGTTTTCTTTTTCTTTTAAACCAGTTCAGTGCATTTCAAAGTACAGCAACTTGCATTCAGGGCAAAACTAGAAGCAGAAGTAAATGTAGCACCGGCACTTCCTCTGCATTTCTCAGAAGGTTGTTAAGATGTTTGCACTTGATAATAATTTCATCAAGCTCAAAACTCGTAAGCAGCTGTTAGAAACGGATGTGTAAGGCATAGTTCGACGTGAAGAAGAGCAACTGTAGAAATATTTCACATCGTTCTGTGTTTTATACATAAATGATCGACTAACGACTAAACGCTAAGTGGCCTTTTTTTTTAATCTGTAGTTTTTTTCTTGTATCAGGAGAACTAACATTATTTCCATAACACAAATATTAATAAAATAAATAATAATAAAAGATTAAACTACAACAACCTAAACACTAATACGTTGTCTTAGTCAATCGATTGGAACAAATTTTAATCTAATAAACCGTTAATTGACAATTTATTGTTTGCATCCATAGTTTGTTCTACGACACACTGGGACAATTGTACATAGATTAATAAAACTGAAAAGGAGAAGTAAGTTTCCGCCAAAATAATCAGAAATTTTGAAATTGTCAGAACTTTTCTAGGAAAATTTTTGAAATTTCAGAGTTTGAAAAATGTACAATTAGCTGCAGAAAAACTGAGAAATTTTGATGTTAATGTCAGAAATGTTCAAAAGCTGAAAATTCTTGACTTTTGAAATTTAGTTTTTTCTAGAAAAATGTTGATGTTAAACTCAAAATGTGTTTATTTTATTTTATTTTGTTTTGTGGAGGAAATTTACTCCTCCTTTTATTCTATGGGCAGCTTGAGCTCCTTTATGAAGAAAAATAGGGTTAATATTTACATCTCTCACTGTGCAAACGTGGCAGAGAGCTACCTGAAAAGACTTGCAGCTGTAATTGTAGTGAAATTTGTTCCTAAAGTGTAGTGATTCAGCTGATTGCAAACAACCCTGGAATTAACCGTTCAAAGAAAGCAACAAATCCAGGGTGGAGATTTTTCATGCTTTTTTCATTACTCAGTTTCAGAGTTAGTCAGGATGACCTTCCACACACGCCTACTTCTTGTATCTGAAATGTTTATTTTGATGTTTGGATCCCATCAACCCTGTAGTTTTTGGTGAAATGTCACATTTCTCATGTGACTGACTGCTGGAGAGAGCAGGTTGGTATTTACCCCTTTGTTTGTGTTGCTAGGTAACGTCGCCTGGATGCATGTACTCGCAGCTCGAGCCCTGAAGATGAATCCTGAAAAAGTTGCCGGCGAAGCTTTCTTCTGCTACGACGAGTCGCCCTACAAAAGCTACGAGGACTTCAACATGGAGTTGCTGTCCGAGTTCAACTTCCGTAAAGTCTGCATGCCGGGCATCGTCCTCTGTTTCCTGGCCATCCTGAACGACTTTCTGCGCTGGATACTGAGCCCGTTCTACAACTACACGCCGCTGTTGAACCGATACACGCTGGCGGTGGCCAGCACCACCTTCACGGTGCAAACGGACAAAGCACAGAGGTATTTCCAGTACCAGCCCCTTTACGACTGGAGTCAGTGTCTAGCGCGAACGCAGTCGTGGATCAGAACGTTCCCAGCAGACAAGCAAAAGGACAGCTAGCTTCACCTCAGCCACTACAAAGTCTTTTCACACGCTGCTACGTAAAGGAGCGGGATCCAGATCCAGAAGGACTTGTGTTTCTTGAAACACCCTGACCTGCGAAAACCTGCAGGTACATGCAGACGCTGATGAAGAGTGAAAATAAAATGTTAAATCACATCTTAATCACAAGAATACACCATTTCTGGCTTCTTCAGTAGTGTGGTGGTCTATAATTAATATTTTATATGAAAGATTTCTTTCCAACGGACTGCAAAAGATTAAGTCATTTTGGTCTAACTTCTTGTGTAAACATCTTAGTTTTGTCTTATTTCAAGTGTGCTAACTTACAAGTAAGTTATAGGAGTTTATTTTAATGATATGCCAATAGTTTGGGCAAAAAAATCACCACCTCTTTCTTTCCAAAAGACGTTTTGGGCAAGAAAAAAAACCCATTTTGGGGAAAGAATGACTTTAGGAAGGTGGAAACAAAGATACAGGAAAACCAGGAAAACATTTTGCTCCACTGTCAAATTGTTTCACTCAGAGCTGGTACTGTTTTCATCCACACTAAGCTTGTTTTCAGTCAATAATTCCTTAATATTGATGAAAACGTTCTAGTTCCATTGTGCCGTTACCTAGCAACGCCAGGCAAGCCCAGCCCGTTGCCTAGCAACCCAGTTTTAGTTCCACAGATAACATGGGGAAATGTCTTGTTAATAAGTTAAATAATTTCCCAGTTGAACTAGTACTTTATTAAAATTAATATTTACGAATTGTTGACCTAAAACAAGCTCCTATTTTTTGCTGAATAGCTACTTATAAGTTAGTTTTGTATTATTTCAAGTATAGTAAGATGTTTGCACTAGAAAATAGACAATAAATCCTTGGTAAGGTTTTGTGTTTTGCAGTGAACAACCACTGAACAAAAATGTAGCACCTCTGACTGAAATATTGAGCTCTTATGTTAATTTCTGTGTTTCATTCCTGTCTGTCATTCAGTAACAGTGTCATCATTGCCTTACAAACATACAGGACTGTATGTTTGAGCTTTTCCCTTTAAAAATGCAGTTTTATAACCACAATAATGCAGTTTAGTGATGTAATTATTACCTGATTCTTTACTCGTTTTAAAGGCGCTATGAAACGCTCATTGGTGTCGTTAAAAAGAAAGGCTGGTGCTGTCTGAAAGGCGGACTGGATGGTGTAAACTTGTTGACTGCTGCATTTCAAAAGCAAATGCAATACACTTTATGGTAAGCTATAAAATCAAAAGCATTCAAAATGACTTTTCTTTTTGGTCGCCTTCATTCTGAGTTTATATGTTATGACCAAAAGGAAAAACAAACCTTGTTTACTTTGTGTGTATTAAATATGTTTTATTTAACGTCATATTCAATTTTGTTTTTGTTTTTAGTAATCTTTTTATAATTATAAATAAAGAGTAATTTATTCTTCATGTGCACCACTGTATTTTTTTTTCCAACTTTATGGACATCATTCATGGGTGGCTTTTGGTTTCGTTGCCACTTGGAAACAATGTTTTATTTGTCCAATTCTTTGTTTTTCATTTGTTTCTATATTCCACGTGTTTCCTTTCCACCCAGTAACAATGTTGTCTTCATTTCCTTGTTACTCTGGAAACAAGGCAGCGTATTTACGTAATTTGCTTATGCATTGGGCCAACTCCCATTTTAGTCTTGTAGAAACTTGCCACAAGATCCAGCTGGATTACATTTTACCAGTCTGACTAAGCCAAAGTGAAAGGGAGTTCCTGGGCAGAGAAATGATCACAATGTTTGCAGGGAGTCCCCCTGTTTCTGAGGATTTCCATAGCATCTGTAACTACAACAGAAAAGTGAGACAGTGGATCGATGGAAATAAATATTCACGTTCTGTCTGGAGACTTAAAATATGATTTCAGGGACGTGTTTTCCTTTTAAGAATACATAAAACATAATTTCTTCATTTAATCCATAAATAAAGGTCCGGATCCATAAGTGATATGTGAAACACTATCAGGACCGCTGCAAAAATTCAGTTTAAAATTATCTTAATTGATTCCTCCAAAGATGTGACTAAACGGCTTGGAAAATAGACAATAAGTGGCAAAATATTCCCCTATTAAGATGACTTACTAGCAATGTTTTCATTTCTGGATATGAAGCCAAAGAAATCCATGTTTGAAACTTTGAATGTAAATCATCCAATAATGTTTAAGTAACTATGTGTCCATAAAGGTGAGAATATGACAAATACTAACTTAGTTTTGGTAAATTCATGAGAAAGTCGGAGATAATGAGACCTCCAAAGCCAGTTCAGTTTATTTAAATTGCACCAAATGTCTAAAACAAATACAGAAAATGTATTTATACCGACACCATGAATACATGATCCAGTCATGTTGACTTTTAATGAAACACACAGCCCCATCTGATCCTTGATTTTTAAGAGTTTGAGTGAGTTTATATTGCCTTTTAGTCAAAGTTAGGAATCCCAGTCAGCTTAATGAGTCATTGATTGATGAGGATGTGGTGGCAGTGGAGAGAAACCTCAAGCACATCCAGGCTTAGTGTGAGGGAATAACTGAATAATTGCAACGACCACCAACGATGGCTTTGAGAAAACAATATGAACATAGAACAAAAAAAGCATCTGCACTTAAAAGAGTAAAAAAATAAATAAAAAAAAGCAGGTCTTGAATCTATAAATATAACACATATTGGTTGATGTTGATTGAGTTGCCATTGCAACAGCTTTTAACTGACTCAGCAAAAACGCTGTTGTGCTCCACCAAGGTTCGGGCTTCACTGGCCTCTTAAAGTTTTATTTTGCTGATCAGAGGCTGGAAAGTTTGGTAACCAGGCATTTTGATTGATTGAGCAGCAGCAGCAGCTCAGTTTTGATCCTGTTTAGGAAATAAAAAGGATTAAATAGGGAATTTCTGGGCCAGTAGTGATGAAAGGCAGATAAAAGGTAGCAATTACTTATAAAGTGCCTGAGATACAGACAGAATTACTGGGATAATTGTATCCTCTCCTGAAACTAACAAAAATAAAAGAAAATTGTTCAGGTTTTCTTGTATGGACTTGTGTTTTGGTTTATCACAACAGCGTTTCCATGGATTTGGGCTTATTGATAATATGAGCATAGCTCCATCTAGTGGTCAAAATTCATATAACAAATTATTTGAGAGAAGCGCAACCGTTGTTTTATTTAGTTATCTGAATTTTAGGATTAAATTATCTCTCACATTGTTAGTGAATCGTTTTTAGCAATTATACCGTGGAAAACTTGTTTATTTGACGTTCTTTCAGTAGACAGTTGCGGAAAACTTGTTTATTTGACGTTCTTTCAGTAGACAGTTGCGGTTAAAGTGGTTGTGTACGGAAGGGAGGCTACCTCACGTGCGCGCACCCGTCTACATTCACGAGAACCCGCACGCAGCTGTCAGTAGGAAATGCTGTCCGTGTTGGATGGATGCACCCTGCGGCTGTACCAGGATAAATTTATGACACATAGCGTGTTCTTTAATTCAGAATGTAAACGTTTTACCTAAACGGTCGCCTTTATTTAATGGGAGTAAATGCAGTAATTCCGCAAATCTTTTTGAGACATTTAGCTAGCCAGTAAAACGGGACACTAACAGCCGTAATGCTAATAGCTACATTAGGCTAATATAAGCTAAGTTAGCCGGACGGTTGCTCCTCTCACTGCTCAGCCCGTGTAGCGGTTCCGATCCGGGGACTAGCCTGTTCATATTCTCTGCAAACGCAATAGTTTTTGCTGAAACCGGAGCTGTGGCGGGGAAAGGTGACCGCAGCAACCCCCTGGCTATCCAGGCGGACGGACCGCAGTGACACGCCGGTTGTTGGTGAGTTGAATGGCGGAGGTGAAGTTGCGTCTGACCGGGGCGCTGGGCAGGGCGAGGCCGTGGACGCTGTTCACTGCTCGCTCAGGGCCTCCTCAGGCAATGAGGGTGTTAACTGTCAGCTATTAGTAAACCATTAGCCCCGAATCGGGAAGTTGAGTCGCTTTGGCCTTCAGAGAGGATATGACAACAAAGACGGCGATGCTATTTGCTGCTGCTGCTGCTGCTGAGGCACCTTACCGCTAGCTGCGTGGGACAACCACAACATTTATGAAGCTGCTTTCTCAGCAAAGTACTGGATCACCATGGTGGTCCGGACGCTTTGTTGAGGTTGCATGCTGTCGTACTAGTTCATCTATAAATTACAGCCGCAGCTTTATTTATTGCATTTTCTATAAAGCATCTGAGTATGAATAACCTAACTTCCTATATTGGTAGCTCTATAAGAGACGGTAAGATTGTTTTTAACCAGTTAGGTAGTAACTAGTTACATTTATAACTAGTTTACTTTATTACATTTACTCAGTCACATTTCCTTGTAATTGTTACCCACTGAATGAAAAACAAACATGTTTTATCCAAAAATTCACCAGACACTCACCTGCTGATTTTTTTAGAGTTTCATAAGTTTTTTTTATTGAAAGAATCTGATTTGGAAAAATTTGTTTTATTTTTTGTTAATTGTATGAATTATTGTCATTTTGGTTTTTAAAATGCCAAAAATTTCCACTTAACTTTATATTTTTGTCTGTCTTAAGTAATTTTCAATATTAGATGATTGATAATTTGGTCAGTTACTCAATACTTGAATTGATTTTTTACCAAATACATTTTTACTCTTATTTGAGTAAATTTTTGGATACTCTGTCTACTTGTTTTTAACTGGTTTACATGTCTGTGTCTTTAACAATAAGCATTAATGTTTACCATAAACCTTTTTGCTTATCTTATAAATATGAGATTATATAGTAACTTTAATTAAGTGGTGTGTCTTTTCACAGTGTAATTAAACAGTTTAAAAATTTCCCATTAGTTTGAAAACAGCTTTAAAATATCATAAACCCACAAATAAAAAAGTATTTTTGCGATTGTGTTGTATTTGCTTTGCGCAAACCTAAAAAACTTGATTTAAGATTTTTTTTTCTTTTTAAATCTACTGAAAATAGTTCATATTGAGAGTGAAAATGTATTTGCAGACATTTTGGCAAATAAAAAAAACATTTAAATATCCACTTTTTTCACTTCCGATACTGATATCTGAGGTTTGGTATCCTCTGATACCAATGCAAAACAGAAAAACAGCTCAATTCACTCAAATGTTTATTTTTTTTTTAAAACAGAGACTTGAATCTGCTAAATTACAAATTTATTTGATAACTATGCACCAGTACTACACATTTGAATACACCATAAGCTTTGGTCAAACATGTAAAAACAACTTTAGTTTACCATCTTCGTGTTGCTTTGTCAACCTTCCCGTTTGATTAACAACAAAATAAATGAACATGATTAACCAAACATTGTTACTCAAGATTTTTGGTTATTTTTCTTTCTTAGAGTTCTTATAAATGAGAATTTCCTTTTGTTTTTCAGATTATTTAGGCTGTCATTCTACTTCTATGAGAAGTTCCTTTAAACATGTAAATTCAGCTGGTTTAGCAGAAGAGGAAATGCAGCGTAAAGCCTCTATTGTTTGTAAATTAGTGTAGGTAGCTTTTGTTAGCAAATAAAGATGTATAAAATGCCTTCAAATAAAGTAAAAGTTGTATTAAAGTTGCATAATCTCACTCTAAAATGTAAAAAAAAAATCCACAAACCTTTAATTTATGTAAATTTATTCTGTGAAGAAAATACTAAGAAAAATATTTCTTAGAAAAATGTCAATTTGCGCAAGTATTTGTACTTCTGCTGTTAATGTTTTTCACAAACCTCTTCTCTATATAAGTCAGCACTTAATATCTTCCTGTAATAGCATAAATTAATTAACCATTTGATAAATTAGTTTAAAATGAGCACACTAATGTCCATTTGGAAAACATTTGTTGGAGTTATTTCCCTCTAATATTACTGAAAGATGCCATTTTGATTTTGCACTACCTGTCCTTTTTGCCTGTTTTCCCTGTCTAAACTGAATATTTTTTAATAAAATTTTTGTTACAGAGACTTCATACTCCATTTTAAGTTTTTTTTTTCTTTTTTTTTAAATCTTTTATCCATTATTGTTATGATATTGGGTCAAAATTGCCTCAAAATGACAATATTATTGTTTTTTGCAATAATTTTTGGGACAATTTGTCCCTAAATTTGTTATTGTGACACGTCTACCCAGGTTGCCAGCAGAGTTTGAATTCGACAAAAACTTCATAATTTCTATTACCCAGAGTTTCAGTTTCTACTTCAAGCTGCCCACTGCCTGTTACACAACACTTTTTATTGGAAAAAACTCCAGATTTAGTCATGGTCTGGGTTAGAAATCAAAGCATGCTGTTAAAGAGGCTCATCCAGCTTGTTGGTATTGTTTTGAGAAAAACGGGAAGTCCCGCCTTCTCGCTTATTGTAATTTTAGTGCAAATCTGAGCCAGAAATGAGTCACTTATTGGATGAAGCCAGATGGAAAAACAACTCAATTATTCATTTCTAATTGCTTATTACCATCATGTACTTTAGTTTCAAGTGGTTCTTGCTGAAAAGCAACACTTTTTAAATGCAGTTAACCTTTTAAAATGTTACACTAAGAAGAAAAAGTCTAGATTTGTTCATTTATTTGGTGTTTCTGTACTTATTTAAACTACTGTAACTAAATACAATCTAATTATTTTTTATTCCAAATCTGATTTCAATATTTTTTCTTATAAGAAAGAAATTACAAATGTTGATATTTTCAGAAAGTCTTATTTCAATCAGCCTTTTGTAAGTTGAATGACGGAGTATTACAAGAATTTTTGATTAATTATGAGAATATTATCACAATAAAGATGCAATTTTATCACATTTACATCTTAAAATGATGAGAAATTAGTTTTAATGAGAAAAAAGCTTCAGTAAAAAAATTGCTTAATTTTTGTGCTGATATTCTAATATTACCACTTTATTTACTGATTTTATTTCAACTTTATTGTCATATGACTTTATTCTCTTATAGCTGTGAATGTATTCTTGTAAATTATGACTTTTTCTGCATTAAAAATAAACGTAGCTTGACCCAATATTTTTCGCAGAGTTGATTTGAATTCATAGCGGTGATCAATTAAATCCGTAAAAACAAGATGGCCGCCTTGGGTGTGCTGAAATATGGAAATCATTGAAGTGTATTGGTGAAAAATAATCCAGATTCTCCAAAGATTAAATCTCCAAACACCAGAAATTTGATTGATTGATTAGATCAACTTGTCGCCAAACCATTTTGTCTGTTTTTTGTAATTTATTTTCTCTTAATTTGTCCCAGAGACCTGAAATTGGAGCCATGGCTGAGCTGTCCACCTTGCCTCCTTCTCCACCTCAGCTGGGCGACCCCAGTGCCGCTCCAGCTTCCAGCTGCCCCGACTCTGTGAATGAGCTGCCTCTGCCGAAGTCTTCCCTCTACAACGACAAAGCTTTGACTGGAAACACTTCTTCAGCACTTTCAAGAGGTCCGACCACGACTGCTCAACCTGAGACAGAGGAGCCAGCAGGGAAGAATCAGGAAACGGCGACCGGCGGCCAATCTGTTGCAGAGTCCGGTTCTTCCCAACCTGCAGCCCAGATAAAAACCACGCAGGAGCCGTTGTCTCCGGATTTAAACCCTGGCCCCAATCTGTACCCGAGCGTCCATGTTTCCTCTAACCCGGACCCCGTCATCGACGTCGCTCAGCCGCAAACCAGTACAGATTTCAACCCTGCAACATCATCGACTGACGATCAGGAGAAACCTCAGCCGCCACCGCAAGCACAAAAACCTCAAAATGAGCTGCCGCCACCGCCGTCCCCAAACCCGGATCCGGTCGCTGAAGAGCTGCCGACTACGTCCACCAGAGCGGCGCCGTCGAGCCCAACTTTGCCTGTGATCAAAGAGCCAGTCGGCCCGCTGTCGTACCCCAAACCAAAACCGGCGCCGGACACGCTTAGCTACCTGGACTCGGCCAGCCTGATGTCAGGAACGCTGGAGTCGCTGTCCGGGTTGGGAGAGGACGGGAGCTCTGTGGGCTCAGACTCTGAGATCAACGGGCTCACCTTGAGACGCACCGATAAGTACGGGTTCCTGGGTGGCAATCAGTACAGCGACAGTGGGTAAGTCACTGCTAACACTCCCTGTCTTTATGTTTGATCATCTGCTTCTCATATGATCAAAAACTTCATCCATTCAGATCCCAGTTTGGAGAATAAGACTCTCAGAAAGGGCTGAGATTTTCACATGTTGATATTGGAAGTTTTTATAGATGCAGCTAGAGAGGAATGCTATGTTATTGCATTTCAGGCAATAAAACATTCATTTTCTTGTTTATAAAAGGAACTTAGTTGTTTAATGTATTTTTAACATAAAAAAGCAACTGCGGTTAAATAAATCGTCAGAATAATCATGACTCAAATAATTGTCAGTTTCAATCCTGAAATGTTGCAGTTTTCCTCCCCAAATCGAACCAAATCTACCAATTTATCAGGTGTGAAAACACTTTTTGAAAGCTGGGAACCAGGACAGTCAGAAAACTATAAAATAGACGCTTCCTGACAACAGGAAGTAGACGAAAAGATCAGCACAGCTTGCCCTGATCTGAAGAAAATGAAGAAATCTATCCAGAACGGCACCTGAAGCAGTGATGGTGCAGAATCAGGGTTCAGGATTCAAGAACAGGAGAAAATACCTGGAGAAAAATGATTCTGCATGAGTTAAACCTTTAAATATTCAGTGGCATGAACACAAACCAGTCAATGTGACTCGATCAATGAAATGTAAAAGACTCATGGCGAGTTAGGTTTTATGACATAAGAGAGGTTTTTGCTTAATGAATAAAATCTGTACATTATTGATTCCATGCATTTACTTTCTGATCGTCCTTGTGTTGCTCCTTTTCCTTTCTGCAGCACTAAACGTATCTCTGTCCTTTATCTCTCCTCTGGTCTGACTCAAATAGTGCTGAGAGCGTTTTTCTGACTCAGTCTGTTCTGACTGTGTGTGTTTCTGTGGTGTCACACACACACACACCATCGGCTCTCTTCCTATTTTCTGCTCAGATTGGCTTCTGTTTATCTGTCAGACTAATTGCACTTCCACTGATAAATAATTTAGGTTTTTAGATGTAATTTTCTGCTCTGTTTGTTCTGCTTTGTGACCGAACACTTCCACTATTGCAGATAAATCTCAGTAAATTTAAAAATGGAGAAAAAATTCAATATTTTTAAATAAAACCTATATAATAAATTGATTTATCACACATGGAGTTAAATTCTGGCTGTTGCAGACAAAAAACGTGGAGCAGATTTCTGCCAAAAACTCTCAAATTTTGAGATCAATTTCAGAAATTTTTTAGAAAAAAATGCTTGTGTCAGAAGTCAGAAATGTTTGACTTTTCAACCTCAGAAATTTCTGGGGGTTTTTCGAGAAAATTTCTGACATTAATCTAAAAATCTCTGAATTTTTTATCTAGCAAATTTCTGACTTTTCAAACGGAGAAATTTCCAAGTTTTTCCTAAAAGTAATTTATGAAATTAATCTAAAAATTTTTTTTCTAGTAAATATCTAACTTTTCAAACTTAGAAATTTCCTACATTTTTCTAGAAAGTTTCTTAGCTTAATCTCAAAATTTAAGAATTTTTCTCACAAACTTTTGAGCTCAGAAATGTCCGTGTTTTTCCTAGAAAATTTCTAAGATTAATCTGAAAACTTAATTTTTTGACATTTACTCCTTTTTTTCCTGAATTTTGAGTTTTCAGTCTCTGTAAGCGACGTTTATCAATACTGCACAAAATAAAGGTGTGGAATTTAATAAGAAAATGTACCGTTTTGTCATGTAAAATGTTTTTTATTATTGTCATTTAGTGAAAAGGAAGTTCGAGTTGAAGTTGCGAGGCAAAGGGAGTTGAAGTGGCTGGACATGTTCTGCCACTGGGACAAGTGGGTCAAACATCGCTTCCAAAAGGTACGCAACGGCAATTCCTCTGAAGGATTTACGTTTTGTTTTAAATTTACTCTTTTATGCATTTAAGTTGTGAACTTTCTGTGAACTTCAGGTGAAGCTGCGCTGCAGGAAGGGAATCCCGTCGTCCCTCAGATCCAAAGCCTGGCAGCTGCTGTCCGACAGCCAAGAGCTGCTGGAGGCAAACCCGGGAAAATTTGATGTAAAATTCATCACTTCATTTTTTTTATTCCTAAAATCTAATCTTTTTACGTTAGATTTTTGTTATCTTAACTTTTAAATCCTTGTAGGATTAATTATCAAACCCTTTTTTTAGCGCTGAAACGATTAATCAATGACTGAAGTAACTGTTAGCAGTTAAGTGCAGTTTGCAGACTCAAAAAACGCATTTAGAACAGTAATGGAGCCAAAACTGTACAAAAAATATTAAAGATAAAATAAAAACCTGAAATATTCAACCAAAAACTCCCCAAGTGGCAATGTTAGCTTCAGTTGATTCAAATTCTGAGAAAAAATACAAAAAAATCTCCTATTAAGAATCTTTTGCCATCCAATTACTAATCAATTAATCCAAAAATAAGCATTGATTGACATAAACAGTTTTGATGTCAAGCAGAAAGAGATGCACTTTTCACTTGTTGATGTCTCAAATATTTTCTTTCCAGCTGCATTAAAGGAACGCCATGTTAGGCAATAACATTTTTATTTTCCTATATAAAAAGGAATTTAATTAGTTATTTGCAAAATTTAATGTGTTTCTAATATGTTAAAATGCATTTAAATGAAAAAGTTGACAGAATGTGCCCAGAAATCTTTTATCCGATTAATCGTTTATCAGGTGGATAGATTGATCTTTAGTTGCAGCCCTGCTTTTTGTTTCTAGCTGCCAGTATAGATGCTACACAGTCTGTTCGATATCTGACTAAAAGTTGGACTGAGAGCTTTAAATCTAGAGGTACAAAATGGCTGCAGACACAATGAGGTGTAATCTTCTTAACAGGTAATCCTCTCTCTGTCGGCTCTGGTTTTTGTCCCAGTCTGAAGGTTTACTCCTTATTTTGTTCCAAAAAAGCATTCATTTAAAAAAAACAAAAAACAATTTCTTTTGAACTTCTTCACCTAAAACCTCATGATGCATTTTCCAGGATTTACATGGAGTCAAAAGATGATGAAGAATGAATTAGGGATGAAATTATTAATTTTATTAATCAATTTTAAAAAAATTATTGTCAACTAATTTAGTAATCGATTAATTGTTAACTAGAGTTTACAAACTCAAAGTAATTAAGCCAAAACTGTAGAAAAAGTATAACATTTTAAGATAAATTCTTAGTCTGGAAAAATGTTTTACCCAGAATTCCTCAGGTTTAAATAGTTTTAACTTCACCAGTTTCCACAAGAAAGGAACTGAAGCACAGTTTGCTGTTCAGTTATTAATTGTTTAATCCCAAAAATAATCAACAGAGAAGGTTGAGCTTTTCACATGTTGATGTTAGAAGTTGTTGTTTTTTTAGCTTCACTAAACGCTATGTTGCTTTTTTGGCAATAAGATGTTTATTTTCTCATTAAACATTTTTTCTTATTAAAAGAAGGAATTGAATTGTGTTAATTATAAGAGTATTTTTGTGAATTTCTGATGTATATATATTAAACCTAAATGGAGAATCTGTACTATGTGCCAATTTTTTTTATCCGATTAATCGTCAGAATAGTTGATGACTAAAATAATCTTGAGTTGTATAATAAAATGACACATTTCTTGTTTTGCTTTCACTGCAGGAGCTGGAGAGAGAGCCGGGTGAGGCTAAATGGCTGGACATCATCGAGAAAGATCTCCACCGGCAGTTTCCTTTTCACGAGATGTTTGCTGCGCGCGGCGGTCATGGGTAAATGTGCAGCTCTGATCGAAAAGTAGCCTAGCATTTCCCACAAAGGCGGCGCAGCAGAAGTGGCCCATAAACATTAAGAAAAGTGCTTTTTTTTCCAGGAGTAGAGAGAAAATTTTCACCATAAAACCTCAGAAGAGCTGGCATTTTAACAAAGTCTCATTCTCGATGTGTTTGCTTTTGCAGGCAGCAGGATTTGTACCGCATCCTGAAGGCCTACACCGTGTACCGGCCTGATGAGGGCTACTGCCAGGCCCAGGCTCCCGTGGCGGCGGTGCTGCTCATGCACATGCCTGCAGAGGTTAGAGCTTCCCCATCATCTCATTTAGGAAACAAATATGATAATTCTGCAATAACCTGTACAAAATTACTGATATTTTTATAAATGTTCAGTTACCATGAAGTTATGCCACATGTACATCAGAATATTCAGATTTATTTAGCTTTAGCCTAACAAAAAGTGACATCTCATAACCACAAACTTCATTCTTTTGTACTTTGTTGCACAAACTAGCACAAATAAAAAAGCTCAAACTTAGATTTGTCATTAAGTTTTAGCTCCGTCTGTCTGTTAGGTTTTTAAGTTGTTTTTTTGTGTTGCGGTGGCAGCATCATGGAGCAGCTCGTTCTGATTTTCTTCTTTGTTCATAATTTTTTGATTGAGGCATTTCTGGAAAGATTTTAGCTCTGATTCTTTGTTTACTTTCGGACAATTAATTGTACATCTCTTTGATAGATTTCAAACTATACGGCCAGACAGAGATTTATAGAGGAATGGCAAAAGCAAACGAGGTGGATTAGCAGCTAAAGTTGTCCTCCAGCTCATGCTACTGTGGAACATCCTCTCTGCTGTTTGAATGTTGAGCTAACAGTCATACAGTGATGGTTTCTTCAGTCAGAGGCCTCTTGACAAACGTTGGAAGACTGACTGCTGCTGGAGTCCTGACATTCAATTTCCTTTTGAGATAAATTAAGTGTTTTTTAATTGATTTAAATTGAAATTACACACAAGTGGACATCTGAGTTGAGTCTGTTGGACTTTATTTAGAGTAAACAGTGATGGGAACAGATTTTCCTCAGTAAAAATCTAAACATTTTTACCTGCATTTTGCAACTATCGCTTCTTTTTGCTCCACTGTTACATAAACGGCGTTATAATTCCAGCTTGATGCAAGACCAGATTACAGGAAGATTAGTTAATGTCAGTGTGTCACACGCTTACCGCTTGTTTTTCTTGCACACAGTCCTCGTTTCGTTAGAAATTAGAAATCATTTTTCGAGTTTGGTGTCAGCTTGTGCCCACTCGGCGTACACACCACAGAAGAGCGTGGGCATAGTGGAAAAAACAAAACACGGACACAGCAGAAGGAGCTTACCGCAGCTGCAGATACAGACATCAACAAGAAGGAAGTGTTTGTAGTTTTTAGGACGACTCATTTAGAAGTTAAAAATTATGTTTTGCATCTACCTTTGAAGGATCCATATTAACTGAGACTCTTTTTTTGTAGCGTAGCGTCTAAATGCAGGAAGTGGGCAGAAATAGAGAGGGAGTTCAGCAAAAGTCCAGAACTTATGAAAAAAATATTTTTTTGGTGTGAAAAAGCCTCATCTGCTTATAAACGCTAAACCAAGAGACAACATGCAGTGATATAAGAAGTATTTACCCTCTTGGATGTTTTACTCTTTTTGTTCAAGGTTTGGAAAGTGCTGGATTTCTGTATAAAGTCCGTGACAGTGGTTGATATTCAAACTGAACAGTTTTATAATAAATTGCAATCTAATGTTTGATTAAAATCCTAAATTTGGAAAGCTTTATTTACAGTTGAAACCAGATATTTACATACACCGAATAAAAAGAGAAGCACTTTTTTTTCCACTGTGTAAAGTGAGACTAAACTTTTCTTGTTTACGTTGGTTAGAATTACAAAAGTTATTTATATTTGCTAAATGCCAGAAACCTTAGCTAGAACATTATTTAGAGATTTTTTTGCACAGGGTTTAGCATCCAAAGGGTTGAATACTTTTTATAGTAGCTGAAAATATAGAAATATAAAGTTGCAAATGCTGCATTGCAGTAACCTTTAAAGGTTTTCTGTGTCTTTCTGTAAACTTAAATAAGGCTTAATTTTGTGTTTCGCAGCAAGCTTTCTGGTGCCTGGTCCAGATTTGTGAGAAGTATCTCCCTGGCTACTACAGCGCCGGCCTGGTGAGCGAACGAAGCGACCCGTTTTCATTTTCTCCATTTCTCAGGATTGTTAACTTTCCCTTTCTTTTTGTTAGGAAGCGATTCAGCTGGACGGCGAGATCTTTTTCTCTCTCCTGCGGCGCACGTGTCCGATGGCGTACCGCCACCTCAAGAAATTCAAGATTGACCCGATCCTCTACATGACGGAG
Organism: Poecilia latipinna; assembly: GCF_001443285.1. NCBI lineage: Eukaryota > Metazoa > Chordata > Actinopteri > Cyprinodontiformes > Poeciliidae > Poecilia > Poecilia latipinna. The sequence continues at coordinate 80,658 of NW_015113880.1, read as the reverse complement.
TGGTTCATGTGCATATTCTCACGCACCCTGCCGTGGTCCTCTGTGCTGCGTGTCTGGGACATGTTTTTCTGTGAAGGTACAACTCGCTTTTACCTCTTTTGTCACAATTCAATTTAGGACAGGAACGATTAATTGTGATTAATTGATTATTGAAATAATCATCAGCTAATTTAGTAATTGATTAATCGTTAACTGGAGTATACAGACTCAAAAATATAGACAATTTGCTGGAAAAAAAAAAAACCATTCAGAGTGGTAGCTAATTAAAACAACAAAAAATACAGTTTTGCTCAGTTCATCTTAATTTTGCAATAAGATAAAAAAAAATCTCACAAACCATGTAGGACTGAAACGATTAATCAAATCAATCTAGATTAATCAATTATTGAAATAATCGTCAACTAATTTAGTAATCGATTAATTGTTAACTGGAATACACATACTTGGAAAAAATAGGCTATTTGTTTAATAAAAAACCCGAACATATTCAGAGTGGTAACTACGCGCAAAACTACAAAAATATATACATTTTGCAACTAAGATAAAAGAAAAAAATGTTGGCTTGTAATTATTTTCTACCCAGAATTCCTCAGGTGGCGTAATTTTCACTTCACCTGGTTTCTGTAAAACTCACACATGTAAAGGCAGCTCACAAACCATGTAGGACTGAAATGATTAATCAGATTAACCTAGATTAATCAAATTAACCTAGATTAATCAATTATTGAAATAATCATCAACTAATTTAGTAACCGATTAATCGTTCACTCTAGAGACTGAAAAAAGCCCATTTGCTGAAAAAAACGACGACACACTCACAGCAGTAAATAAGCCACAAATGGCCCTTGCAGCTTTACTCTAGATTTAACTTTTCTTTCTCATCTCTTGAGAGAAATGTTTTTTTAATCTGTGGTTGTAGGAGTGAAGATAATATTTCGCGTGGGCTTGGTGCTGCTGAAGCAGATGCTGGGCTCGGTGGATAAACTCCGGGAACTGCAGGGAATGTACGAGACCATGGAGCGGCTCAGGAACATCTCACCCGACACCATCCGGGAGGACGTGCTGGTGCAGGAGGTGAGCAGAAACAAACTGCAGAAACAAAATATTACCAAGTATTTACACTGTAGTTTCTGGTGCAAAAATCAGGCACAGGGCTGAAACTATTAATCAGTTATTGAAATAATCGTCAACTAATTTAGTAATTAGTTAACTAAAACTCTAAAAAAAAGGTCAATTTGCTGAAAGAACAACATAGTCAGAGCAGAAATGAATCCAAAACTGAACAAAATTATTATTTTTCATTAAAGTTAAAAATAAACCCTTTAACTGGAAATATGTGCTCCATAAAACTCAAGTGGTACTTTTAGCTTCACAAGATTAAAATTCTGTAAAAAAATATTTTCTATTAAGCAAAGCACCTTTTGCTATTATTATTTGGTTAATTAATAAAAAATAATAATATTAATGTATGCTATGTTATTGCATTTTGAGCTATTCTATTTTTTCCTTATTCAAAAAGGAATTTGTTTGCATATTTTAATTAATTTCTAATATTGTATAAATAATCTTAGCTTTTTATTCATTTAAAAAAATAAATATTTTGTTCTTTTTTAAGCTGTTTAGTTTTCCTTGTATTTGTTGCTGCCTCTTGGTCAGGACTCCTTCACTAGGGTTTTTTTATTCTTGTAAAATAAATATTAAATAAATACGTTTTTAAAAATCTGTATAACCAATAAAATAATATCTAACTAAAATAAACATTAGTTTCAGTCCTAATCTTATAACAACACTTGAAATGAGACAAAACAAACTTAAAAGTAACTTTTCAGTAAGATATAGGAGCTTGTTTTCAGTAAATAATTCTTTATATTGATGTAAAAGTACTAGCTACTTTATGGCACTTTCAACTGGCACTGCGCCGTTGCCTAGCAACCCCCACCTAGCCCAGGCCGTCACCTAGCAACCAAATTCCAGTTCCACAGGCAGATTACTTCACTTAGAGCAAGAAGTTCATTTCGTTTTCATTTTACTTATTTACTTTAAACAAGTTTTCGAAAACAAGCAGTCAGTAGGACAAGAGAAAATATGTGTGTACATAAAAATAAAAAATTAGTTTACTTCTACATTTCTGTTTAAAAAGGAGTAGGAAGAAGTAAACACTTATTTAATCCTATACCCTTTACCCCAGTTTAATAAAATATATTATTTATCAACTCAATAATTATCAGAAATTTGTAACTAAAACTTTATGATATTCATATGCCTGTTAAATATGCAGTGAAAAAGAACCAGTAAATAAATTATTTTACATAAACAAAATTATTACAAGCTAATTCTCATAGCTTGACAAAAAGTATATGAACTCATTATAATAATAATTGTAAATAACAACCGGGGAGAATAATGACCTTGCCAATGTACAACTTATAAATTCTGTTATTTACCAACAAATACAATTAAAAACAACCAGAAATAACAATAATAATCTACTAATAATGGTAATAATAATGCAGAAGAAAGCAAGGAAAAATAATTCATTATATTTGTGTTAATTCCCTTCTTTACTGTACAATGTGAGTAATATTTGTATTTAATCTTAAACTAAAGGAAAATAAGTGGAACTTGAACTTTCTACTCATTTTAATCTAATAACCGTTTAATTGCATCCTTATTTCCAGTCATAATGTTCATAAATAAGATATTTGCACTAGAAACTCGTCTACTTGGTCGGATTTTTGGTTCTGTTTTTCTGTTAGACACACAGACTTGCGTAATGACTCATTTTCCAGGCGGCACCTCATCTCACTTCCTCTGTCTGTGCTCAGATCATAATGCTGCCGGTGACCGAGGCGCTCATCGAGAAGGAGTGCAGCGTCCAGGTGAGGAAGTGGAAGGAGTCCAGAGGTGAGCTGACCCACAAACCGGGCCGCCGGCTCCACGGCACCAGAGCCATCTTTGAGTACAAGCGCCGGGCGTCGTCCATCAGCTCAGGCGGCAGCTTTTCCTTCCTGGGCAGCTCTGCGCCGCCGCCAGGGCCGCTGCGCGCTTCGTCCAGCCTCCTCTCCCTGCCCGGTTTCCGGAAATCCAGAGCTCCCTTCTTCTCCCAGCCTAAAAAAATCTCCTTCTCCGGTCCTTCTGGGGCGGAGAGTCAGTCGCCTGTCGCCTCATTGTCAGGCCAGAAGCCGCCAATCCCTCCGAGCGCGGCTCCGAAGGCGGCAACGCCGCACGTCCAGAGCCCGTTAGCCGCGGAGAGCAGCTCAGCACAAATCCAGCCGGCTCCGCCAAACACTCTGTCGCCGAAGATCGTTTCAGAGCAGATCACTCCCACAATCCCATCGCCGACAGCCAACAACGCGCCGCTGCAACCGCAGCTGCCGCCGCCGCAACCGCCGCCGCAACCGCCAAAAGAAACAACCCCATCTGTGTCCGGAGAGGACGAAGGGAAGAAGAAGAAGAAAAGCAAAGAAGACAAGAAGAAGGAAAAGGAAGATGAGAAGAAAAAGATGAAGGAGAAGAAAGAGAAGGAGAAAGTTGAAAAGGAGAAAGCGAAGAAGGAAAAGGAGAAGAAGAAAGCGGGGAAGAAAAAGGACAAAGGGACGGAGGAGAACGGAGCGACGGCCGCGGCGAAAGATTCAACCTAGTTTTTCCCACAATAGTTGGGGGGAAAAAGGGAAAAACAGACAGAAAACCTGATTAAGGTGGGGCGACTTCCTGTGTCATTTCTGAGACTTTATATATTTGAAAGACTGATGAAGATGATGAAGACTGGATTATGGTTTTAAAAGCACCTGGAGGGGCGGATTACCTCTCAATGCTTTTCTCCCCCCAACAACACAACTGGAGCACAGGCTGCACTGCAAAAACACAAAGTATTAGCAGGGATTTTTAGTCTAAACTTTAGTGCAAACGTCTTGGTACATTTGAAATACAACAAAACTAACTTTTACTTTTCAGCAAGAAATAGGAGAAAAGTTGTATTATTTCACTTATAACAACGGAATATTAGGCAGACACTAAGAAAATAATAGAAAAATGAGCAGAAGGTCCTAAAATGATACAAGGATAAAGTCACAATATTACCGCTTTATTCTCGTGTTATTACATCTTTATTATGTTATTCTGACTTTATGCTCGTAAAATTTGGAATTTATTCTCGTAAACCTACGACTTTATTTTCATACGACTTTATTCTCGTGTTATTACAACTTTATTCTCGCGTTATTACGACTTTATTCTCGTGTTATGACTTTATTTTCATGCGACTTTATTCTCGTGTTATTACGACTTTATTCTTGTAAAATTAAGACTTTATTCTCATCTTTTTGTCTTGGTAAAACACTCCAAAGCTCCTTTATCTTGCTGAAAAGTTACTTTTAACTTAGTTTTGTCTTATTTGAAGTGTACTGAGGTATTTGGTCTAGAAACAAGACAAAAAATACTTGGTAAGACTTTGTGTTTTTGCAGTGCGTGGATCTGATTTTTTTTTTTTTTTGGTCGAGAAACATATTTTATCTTTTTTTTTGTCTGTCAGTTCTCACAGAAACACGAGGGAGTCTTTAGAAGTGGTGCCATAGTGTGTTAAATTAATTTAAATTAAAATCTAGCTGCAGCTGACAGGATTAACACTCCGTACGTTGTGTTTAACTGGATTACGGGGGATGAAACATCTCAAACGTAGGCACTGAAGACAAAATCGCTTTTTATGATGTCGAGGATGTATTTATTGTCTTTGTAAATGTGTGTGTGTGTGTGCCTTAGTAGATTAGTGAAATGTGTTGTGGACTCCAACAGCTCGCTTTTTTTTTTTTTCCGTTTTTTCTTTTTTTTTTAAATGTAATTTCAAACTAAAGTTGAACTCTTGCTGTGGTTCTTCCCAAACCCGTGACTTTATCTATGTCGTCTGATGGCGAACGCCGAGCCGCTCCGAAATGTTCGTTTGCTTGTTTTTGAGGGGGAATAATAGAAACAGGGGTTTGAAAAATCAAATTCAGGTGCACAAATTTGAGAACTTGATTAAAATGAACTCATGGGAAACACATCTAAGATTTAATACTTTTTCTTCTAAATTTGCACAGAAGATATAATTTTTTATGCCTTTTGGCAAAATTACGCCTGAATATTTTCATACGAGATCCAAATTTAATCATTTTCTTTTCTTTTTTGCTCAACTTCTGTTCTGAAAAAGAAATTACAAATGACAGAAAGTCATTTGTAATTGACTTTTATTTCATCATCCCTTCTGAGTCGAACGACGACATATTAAGTCATAACATTCACAGAAAAAGACACATTTAAAATTAAGAGAAAAAAGTCGTTTTAATGAGGATAAAATCTCCAGTTATCAGGATATAACATTTAAAATTTTTGTTGCTTTTCATCTCATAAAATTATGACTTTATTCTCCTAATTACGACTTTATTCTGGTAATACTATAACTTTATTCTCATATTACTTCGACTGATTTTATACTTGTAACTAAAAAAAAGAATCTTGCTCCAACTTCCCATCATAAAGTTGACCTGAATTCAAAGTTCAAATAAATAAAAGCTGTAAAATATGCTTATGAAACAAGATGGCCGCCTTGGGCGTGCTGACATCACTCGTTACTATGGAAACACAGGAAATGGGCTGGTGGGGGGGAAAAAAATCCAGATTATCCTAAACTTTCCAAAATCGTGAAAAACTAAAATTGATTTATTGAACCAACTCTAACTTTAGGAATACTTTTAATTTTAAATCACTTTAAAAACTTGATGCTACCCTGATTTAATCACTGATTTAATCCCTTGAAAACCAGTTTTTGTTGTTTTTTCCAAGGTGAAATGAATAAATTTCAAACTAGTTATTCGTTTTTTATTAGTCTGTCCATCAGTACCATTGGTGGCCCACAGCATAATGCTGCCACCACTGTGCTTGACAGATAAAGAAGTGTAATATTGACTCTTCCAAGCATAATGGTTATTATGACATAAGTCTTTACTGAGTGGCGCTGATGATCCAGCATATTCAGTGTTGCTATTCGCATCATGATCCATTTAAACTGGAAAGTCTGGGTGAAACTTTGGTGTTGATGATCCAAAAAGAAGCATTTTTGCGAAGATAAAGCTGGTTAAATTGGCGTTTGTGACGTAAAACCAATTGGTTTAGTTGAGTTCTGCCATTTATGCCAAGAAGAAATGTTGAATATTTCTCTGCAGCTCTTCTGGAAGAAGTTCAAATTTGTGCACCTAAATCTTGTTTTTAAGTTAAAAGAAAAAATTTGTAATATTCCAAACTTCTGAGCAAACAAAACACGGGAGACTGAAGGAAAGAGGAGACATTGTTATGGTGTTTCCTGTCCATGAGAAAATAATTAAAGGTTTCTATTCATATTAAAAAACGAAAGTGTTTTTTTGCACTCGTAGGACAAAGAAAGATACCGTAGTATTCATTTGAATCCAAATGAACAAATTGTACATCTTATCCAATTCAACATTTCACAACTTGAGCTCATTAAGCAGTGAGACTGTGATTTTTAAGGTCTTAAACAATGAAGGATGTTTTTTTTTTTTTTTTGCACTTGCACCATTGAAGTTATTCACTCATCTGTTTGAAATCACTGCCTTGAGGACCTACTGCAAGGTGCCAGGGTGTGCCAATGTAGCATTAATGTCTCATCCGGGTGTATTTATGTACAAAGGAGGTTAATTTAATCAAATATAGTATATTATGAATTATTATTTTCATCTGAATATTTTTCTAAGAGGAAGAGACACCTGTTGGACTGGAACGATGGACTTTTTGCACGTCAAACTTGATGCATTTCTTTTGCTTTTGAGTTTCCTCATTGTCGGTCTGGTTGAATTATTTTCAGTGGCGTACAGTATTAAAAGATCAGAGTTTAAAAGAAAGAAGCGAGGACAAACTGAACAAAGTGAGTCGATGGATTCAGGCAGAAACACGAGGAAAGCTCTTTGTGCTGTGTGAAACACCTAAAGGTGGTTTAACGGGGACGAGGTCTTCGTGTGTTTTAAATCTAAGGCTCTAATCTATTTACACTCAGTGTTTTGTACTGTAACCTTTATGCATACATTAAACGGCACTGAACCTGTTGAGCATAAAACCACGGCGAATCAGGGCCACTGTAGGAAGGAAAAGGAGTAAATACCCCAAAAAAATCCAGAAATTTCTAGATTGAACTCTGTAACTTTTGATCTCCACAAGTCAAATATTTGTGAGAAAATATTCATAAATTTTGAGATCAATTTAAAAAATTTGCAAGAAAAGTTCTGAGTTTGAAAATTCCAAAATTTGCAAGAAAAACTTAAAATTTTCAGATGAATCTAAAAAAAATATTTTTTTGAAAAAACTTGGAAATTTCCTTTTCAAACTTGGAAATTTCCAAAAGTTGAAAGTTTTCTGATTTTTTTCTTGCAAACTTTAGTCTTTTCAAACTCAAATTTCTATGTTTTTTTTCTAGGAAATTTCTGAAATTAATCTCAAGATTTGAGGGTTTTTTCATTGCAACTTTTTGACTTGGAGCTGTTTTTTTTAAATCTTTCATTAATTTTAAAATTAATTATTTTTTGGAAATTTTTGGAACTCACAATTTTCCAAGATTTTTTTTGCGATTAGTTTTAGTTTTTTTGGTGGACATTTTCTCTTCTCCTTTTTGTCTTCCATGGCCATATATGGTGTTGTAAAATAGTGCCGGACAGTTTGTGTAAAACCTTTTGGTGGCTGAGGACAAACATGGAGTCTGTAACTGTTCAGCAGTTTAGTCGTCGTACTGAACATCTCCTCCAGATTCATTGTTTGTGTCCTGACTTTGATGTCATTTACCTTCATATCTCATATTTCATCGTAGATCGGTGTAACGTAACAAACCACATCTATGCAAACCTTCTTCCATCACGACTGTTGATGTGTGCAGCAGCAGCAGCACACAGTTAAATCAGCTAAAAAAAGATTTTTGTGCTTCAGTCTGTTTTTTTCTGCACACTGTCAGACGTTTCGTGAGCAATTCCTCCTCACTAGACGTCGATTTGAGAGAGCGATGTGATAAAAGTGAATCTGACACTATTTCTAGGTTCAGCACTTGGCTCTGCAATACTGAGGATAAATTAAAACAATAAAGTTGATCCTCGTCTGTCATTTCTGCGTTAATGATGAAGCTGCTTCGTTGGGAATAACTCCACTGATGCAAGTACTTAAAGTGTTTCTCTCAATGCCGTTATGTCTTTTGTGTCTTTTAAGTTTACATCTCTCTCTGTGGCGAAAGTGAAATGAAATCATAGCTAAATAAATTCATTCCTTCAGATTGACAACTGATGTATTTATAGTGACGATAATGACAGTTGTGATGAGTAATAAACCGTAATATATTAAATCATCAGTGTGTGTGAGATTTTGTTTCATCCTTAATTTAGAAAATGATCTGTTATCGCAGTCCCTTCCTACAAAAAGAAAAATGTATTGGACTTCTTTATTTGCTTTATTTTATTTTTGACTTTGGGATTTTTGCTGACACAAAAGGTTTAGCTAAAGGCTAAAAGGTTCACAGTTATTTTGTGTTTATAAAATATATTCTCTTTTACAGTGAAACTCTCAAAACTGATAGTTAAAGTGAATTTAATTGTCTGCCGTCTTTACAACCTTTACCGTTTTTGCCCTCAGTCCAGGTTAATTACCGTATTTTCCAGACTATAAGTCACCGTTATTTTCATAATTTAGCTTCTCCTGTAACTTATGTCTTTATTTTATTTATTTTTTTGTCTTCATGATACATTTTTTGTCAGAAGCGTTGAATGTTAATTCATATCTACGCACATGAACCAAGGATTAAACATTACTTCCCTCACGTTTTGCAGTTTGAAAATAAATGCGACCTGTAGTCCAGAAAATACGGTAAATTATTTACGTATTTACTGCGTAAGGGAATTTGTTGTCCTTTTTTAAAGAATAACTTTATTTCTACTTTTAGGTTTTAAAATAAAGAAAAACATAAAACTTTTGCTGAAAGAAAGGATGGATAATTTTTTTTGTATTTGTACTTGTAAAAAATGATGTGAAACTAAAACATGACGAGAAAAGTATTGGTGATATTCTGCTAATATACATCTTTTGTAAAAGAACAAAAAAAAGCTGCTAAACCTGTTATATTTAAAATCATTTATTATCATTTTGCCAAAGTTATGGGAGATATTTTTAGAAATAATTTTCATCTGATATGTATTAAGATGTATAAAAAATAATTTTAAAACAGCTATAATTTGGATTATTAAGGAGAAATGTTCTAATTTTCAGCCTGGTGTTAGTTGTTTTTTTTAAATAAATATCTCAATCTTTACCAGGAAAATATTATTTATAGATTTCCAGTGACACACAGAGTATAGCTCCTGTTTTAGAGAAAAACACTAAATTATTTTAATAACTGTAAACGTTATGCTTTTGGATTATTATAGAAATCAATCATATTGTTCCCTGCAGAGCCACTGAACAAGCACACACTGTAAAAAAGCAAAGTGGTTTTTATTCACATTTTGTCCCTTTATTCATTACAGAGGAAAGGCATTGAAAGGTCACTGGATCTTAGACAGCTTATGGAAAAGAAGAAGATGATTTCCTGAAAGCGCGAAGGAGTGGAGGGAAAGAGATCGAAGACGTTAATGTTTTCTTTCGTCCCGTTCTCCCCATTCCTTCAGCTGATTGTTTTTTTTTTCTTTTTCTTTTCGCGGCAGGAAAACCGGCATCGCTTTAAGGATGCTTTTCCAGTTTAGTCAGAACGTACTCTCACTTCCTCTCTGCTGCTTGCAGCCAAAATGGACGTTCTCACGCGTTGGAGCGAGAACCACTTAACCCGTTTTCCTCTCAGATACCGAGGGAAAGGCAGACAAGAAACAAAATGAAGAGAGGTGGTTCGAGTAAATCTTGATGTTGGAAATGTCACAGGATAATTTTATTGGAAAAGAAAATCATCCCTATTCCCCATAAGCAAACATAGACTTCCCACAGGCGTCAACCGAGTCTCTGGGTGTGATTGGTTGAGCTTGTGGGTTTACACAGAGAGGTGAGCAGGGAGGAAGAGGAGAAAAGAGGAAGGCAGAAAGCAGAGGGATGACTGTCTTTCTCGTCTTCGTCCCTCTCTTTACTCCTCCTTCTCCTCTCCGTGTGTGATGACGTAGCAGATGTTCTTGTAGTCTACGTTGCCGGCCACATCTGGGGGGAAGGCGGCCCACATGTTCTTAACCTGCAGGGGGAAATCAATCGAGTCGTGAATAAAAATCCTGTGAAATTAAATTAAATTATGCTTTTCAGACACTTGGATCAACAAAAGAACCCCTAAAGTTAATCAATCTCACAGAGTTTTGTTTTAAGCAAAGTCTTTAAATATTCAATAGGATTTAGATCTATTGTGCTTCCTGGAAGAAGTTAGGATCGATCTATAGGCGGCACAAAACAATCAATATTTATTTTTGGTTTTTTTGCACAAAATAATTCGTACATAATATACGATGGCATATTAGGGCCTCTGTAGATAGAAAACAACAAAAAAAGTAAATTTCCACCAAAAAAATCAAAAATTTTAGAGAAAAAACTCAGAAATATTTAGATTAAGCTCAGAAACCTAAAAAAAAAACTCAAAAATTTCTGAACTCCAACATGGTAAACTTGTCCAAAATCCATCTCAGAAAAAAAAACAAACTTGGAAATGTGTGAGCTATACAAGTTGAACATTTGCAAGAAAAAGAAATTGATTGATCTGAAATTTTCAAGAAAAAACTCAGAAGTCACCAAGTTTGAAAAGTTAAAGGAAAAAACTTGGAAATGTACAATAGATGAGAATTTTAAAGAAAAAAACTGACATTTTTAGAGTAATCTCAGAAATGTTTAAACTGATGAGTTTGTCTTTTTAACGACCAAAACAGCTGAACAGGCTGAGCTCTTACATCTTCTGGGGAGAACCTGTCGCACTGAGTGGTCAGGAGCTCCTGGAGGCTGGAGGAAAGAGATTCAAAGGGTTAAAACGAAATCTGTTCACGATCCAACAGGTGGATTAAAACCAAGAAAATCCGAGTTCTTACAATTCCTTCTTGATGGTTCCGGTACCCTCAGGGTCCAGGACTTTGAAGGCAGCGAGAATGACATCCTCGGGATCAGCACCTGGTACAAAAAGGCGGTTTAGTTAGTTCTGCTAATGCTAACTGATGCTAACTGCAGCGCGTTGTTTGTTGTGTAAGTCCAGCGGTGCCCACCCTTCAGCTTCTCGCCGAACATGGTGAGGAAGACGGTGAAGTTGATGGGGCCGCTGGCCTCCTTGACCATGGCCTCCAGCTCCTCGTTCTTCACGTTCAGTTGACCTTAACGGAGCAGAACCGGAAATCAGCACAAGAGGTTGGGAAAGGAAGCGAGGCGGGCGGACAGAACGGGTCGCAGGCAGAGCTCACCCATTGAGGCCAGGACGTCCCTCAGGTCATCTTTGCTGATGATGCCGTCTCTGTTCTGGTCAATGATTGTGAAGGCCTGAGAAACGGAGAACGGTTTGTTACCGGGGACCTTTCTTCACATTTTGACATGTTGAAATAACAAATATATGAGAAAATACACAAAAAAACCCCAGCTTTTCTCCTGTGGCTCCAGCCAAATGCCTTTAGAGTTAGAAAACTGAGTCCACAATGCAAAAACACAAAATCTTACCAACTATTTTTGGTCTAATTTCTGGTGCAAATATCGTAGTTCGCTTTAAATAAGACAAAACTAAATTACAAATAACTTTTCAGTGAGAAATAGCAGCTTGTTTTAAGTCAACAATTATTTAACATTGAGGAGAAAGTTCTAGGAACTAGAACTGGGTTGCTAGGTTACGGCTGGGCCTGGCTGGGGTTGCTAGGTAACGATAATGACATGAGTGAAACAATCTGGCAATGGAACTAGAACCTTTTCATCAATATAAAGGAATTATTTACTTAAAACAAGCTGCTATATCTTGCTGAAAAGTTACGTGTAAGTTAGTTTTGTCTTATTTTAGGTTTACTGAGATACTTGAACTACAAACAAGACAAAAATACCTGGTAAAATTTGGTGGTTTTGCAGTGCAGATTACAGGAAAAGTTCAAAACTGTCAAAAAATTATTTTCCGACACTGACAGGCCAGGAATATTCTAAACTTTCTAGAAAAAAAGAAAATGTCTGAGCTCCAAAACCTGAAAATAGAAAAAAAACTCATAAATTTAAGTATTAAAATTAATGTTAATTGTAATTAATATTTATGTTTTCTAGTAAGTTTTCGATTTTTTAGAATCTTTCTAGAAATAAAACAGGACATTTTTTTTATCTCCAAAAATATCAGAAATTTTTCATGTTAATATCAGAAACTGTCTAGAAAAAAATCAAGGAAATTTCTGAGCTCCAAAAATCGAAAACTCACGAGAAAAAAACTCAGAATTTTTTTTATTAACCTCAGCAACTTCCTAGAAAAAAACTCTGAAATTTCTAAGTTATTTTGTCTTATAGGTGCATTTGTACTAGAAATTTGACTTTTTTATTTTGAGTTTTTGCAGAGTTTAGGTTTCAGCTGTTTAGTGGCTTTTCCAAAATGTCAGATTTGGCCTTTGGGGTTTCGGGGATGGGGTGGCTGATCCGCCCTCTGGCCTCCCTGGTCTTTTTTGGGAACGTATCATCCGGGCCCAGCTGTCCGATCCACTCCACGATGTGCCAGTGTAACTTAAGACACTCGAACTCAGTCGCCAACCTTTTCCTCAACCCTCCAGACTCGCTTTGCTATTTCTTCCCCTCCCCGTTTTACCCGCATGCCGTTTATGTGCTGATACCTGCAGATGCTTTTCATCTGCGGAACGCGCTAAGATCGCTGCAATCATCGTGCCGTTCCTCCACTAAGTGCCACTCAGGAAGCCAGTGTCGTTTGTCGCAGACGGCATGTTTTCTATTCGGGAAATCGTCATCCAATCTGCTCAGCCAGTCCACCTAAAATTCAATCTCTTTGACTTTTAACACCTGCGCTTTTCTAAACTCGCTTAATTTTATGCTAAAGTTCTCCCCTATTTTTGCTTCTGTGCTGGAGTGTTTGCTGTAACAAAGAGCTACGAGATGTTTGAATAGCAGCTGAGCAGGAGGTCAAAGGTTGAGCAAAATATGGAGCGCCTTAAATGCCGTCAAAGTCTCTAATCGCATTCAGCTGCTTACTAAACTCTCAGGGGAGCGGAGGAGGCAGCTGCTGCCATCCTAAAGCAGCTACATCTAATTTTAATTAGGAATCATTTAATTTATCACTCAGTAATTGAGTTTCTTGGATTAATCAGATTGTGATTGATTTGAGTCTCACCTCTTTGTACTCCTGAATCTGGCTCTGCTCGAACATGGAGAACACGTTGGAGGAGCCGCCGTCTGCTGCTGCTGCCCTCCTCTTAGCCTTCTTTGGTGCCTGGATTGGAAACGCACAGCAGGTTCTGTAACATGCTAACATCTGCAAAAAGTTCCTCTGAAGGTTTTTAAAATGAAAACAACACATGCGCCAGTTATTTTTAATTTAACAGCCATTAATGAGGTGCAACACACAATGATTGCATCAGAAGCTGCAATTGAAATCACAAAATTTAAAAAAAAAAGTATGTTTGTGTAGTTTCTAGAGCAAACGTTGCAACACATTTGAAATAAGACAAAACTAACATAAGTAACTTTTTAGCAAAACATAAGATCTTGGTTTAAGTAGATAATTTCTTAACATTGATGAAAAAGTACTAGTTATAAAAAATATCTCATTCCACTTCATTTAATTGATAATTAGTCATTTTTCATCAATATTATTGACTTAAAATAAGTTAGTCCTGAAAAGTTAGTTTCGTCTTATTTCAAGTAGAAACGAGACAAAAATACTTTGTAACTTTTTGTGTTTTTGCAGTGAAGATCTAAATTCTTCTCCAAATCCAAATTCTTTTGAGAAATGAATAAACATTAAGTGGATTTTTGTCAATTAGCATCTAGCTCTGCATCAGTATGCAATAAACCACTAAAATTATTCTGTATAAAGGTAAAAATTTGTGATTTCATCGTGAGATAAGAACGTCAACAAACCGATTTAAAAAAAAAAATAAATAAATTCTTCAAATAAAGAAAAAAATCAGAGTAAAATCCAAAGTTTTGGTTGAATTTTCATCCAGATATTTCCTTCAGAAGAGCACAGAGGAGCAGGAACGCTGCTACTCACCATCTTGAGGTGGAGGTTTGGAAGATCAAGTAAGAACAGAAAGTGTGAAGCCGCGTTGCTCGGATATTCCCGGGAGCTTTTATACGATTCCTCATCGACTATCTTTAGCCTCCGCTTCAAGTTTGGATGGAGATATAAAGAAGAGAGAGAGAGAGGAGGGAAGCTAAGGAGACGGAATGGCGGGACAGCTATCACCTTACAGGAGATCAAAAATAGACGCAGGAGTCTTGGAATTAAGCAAACCTGATAGCTGCGGGACTTTGCACTCCCACGTGGACTAATAAGGATATGCAGAACATAGATGCTCAGCTGGATCGCTGTCCCTCCTCCCGGCTTCTTCTGCTTACAGGAAGATGCCGCGTCTACTCTATGGTTTTATTTTTGGTTTGCGATGCGCGTAGCAAAACTATATTTTATACACGGATGCAGTTTTTGGCTCGGCCGGCTTTGTGAAGCTGAGATTTTCCCACAGAAGTGACGACAATGAGGTCTCCTCATGCTTGGCTCTAATTAAAATAACGGAGACTGAGAATGGAAGGACAATTTTAATATGAACATTTCTCACATTGTTTTAAGTGTAAACTCAGTTTTTCTACGTTTATACAACTTTCAGGAAATCTGAAACTGCAAAATAAGCTGCTAAAATTAAAATAGATGCATTCACCTTTTTAAATATAGAAATTGGTGTTTATTTTATTTTTTTATTTGCAATAAACTGTATAAACTCAAAATTTTGCCAAGTATTTTTCTCTAGTTTCTAATGCCGAATTTTAAGTTCACTTGAAATAAAAAAAACTAACTTGCAAGTAACTTTACAGCAAAATATAGCAGCTTGTTTTAAGTCAATAATTACATTATATTGTTCTAAAAAGTACTAATTATTTCACTTAGAAAATGGCAAAAATATATTTTTATAAATTAATACTTTTTCATCAGTCTTAAGGAATTATTTACTTGAAAAAAGCTCTTATATCTTGCGGAAAAGCTTCGCTTAACTTAGTTTTATCTTATTTCAAGTATTTCAAGAGATGTGCATTAAAAATAGACATCATTTTTTTTTTTTTTGCAGTGAAAAGTTTAATTTAAATCCAAAATTCTTTGAGGAATTAATAAACATTAAGTGCATTTTAGTCAATTAGCATTTAGCTTTGCATAACTACGTCTTGGACTATACCAATGAAATTATTCTTTATAATGATAAAAATAAGTGACTTATCATCAGATAAGAAATAGTCACTGCTGATTATATAAATATGATAATTTTAATCTTAATGTTTGGTTACAAATAAATAAAAAAGAAGATGACTACATCATGATTAAATAAAAATTTGAATATAACTAAAACGATTTTTGCTCATTTTCTAGATATTCAGAGAAGGAATCCTAACATTGTTAAAGTGTAAAACACCATAAAAGTAATGCAAAAAGCTTTACAGTCTTTTATTTTTAAGAAATATTTGTTTTTTTCTGTGTTTTTTTGCCTGACCAGTGAAAAGGTTTGTACATTTTTGCATTTTATTTGTGCTCTTTTGCGCCTCCTCAGCTTAAATCAGGGGATTCCTGGTCTCCCTCCACGAAGGAACAGCTGAGAGCAACCAGAGTAGCAAAATAAACCTGATTGAAAGCCAACGTTATTTTTGCTTTGTGATTATGTGTAATTTCATTGATCTCATCTGCTTTGATCTTTACTGGTTTCCACTCCTGCTGCTGTAATCTGGATTAACCAGTTTTATGTTGGAAATCCAGAGGCTGCCGGTGAAACCAGAGCAAAAACATACATCTTAGTTATTTTTGGTCGAGTTTTTAGTGGAAATATCCTTGACAGTGTCTTATTGCAAATTTAAAAAATGAGGAAGAGTAAATTTCCAACAAGAAACGCAGAAGTTCTTACATTAATTTTAGAAATTTTCTGGAAAAAACTTTAAGAAGTCCAAAATTTACTGGAAAAAAAATTAATTTTGAGATTTAAAAAAATTTAAAATTTTCGATTTTAGAAAATCCAAGTTTTTTTTCTGAGAATAATCTAAAAATTTCTGGGTTCCTCTTTTTGAAAATATTTTCTGAAATTTCATTTTCAGAAAAAGGAAAAATTAAAAAAATAACATTAAATTGGATTTGGAATGCAAAAACCCTGATATTTTATTTTAACCTTCTTGGCTCTTCTCTTTTAATTTGTTTTTCATATTTTAATTTCTCAAAATTGGCAACAAAACTCTTAATGTTTCTCTTTCTGTAGCATTTTTACTTTACAGTAGGTGTCAAACATAAGGCCTGGGGGCCAAATCTGGCCCGCCACAGCTATTTCCATGGCCCTCTTGATTCTAGGGATTCACAAATTCAGGATTACAGTTATGTGCTTAAATATCATTTTATAAATCAAATTCAAGCAGTTTTATCTGTAAACTGCTGAATTACATCAATGTGAAAACATGGTTGAAATTACTTAATCTTGAAAAGTGTTCATTGAATGCAGAGACAGATATTTCTAATATTTTTACAGTTTATTTTTTAGGTTTTATCACTGTATACTGCATTTGTGATCTTAATTTGGCCCAAAATTAAAATTATTTTAACACTCTCACTGAGAGTTTTTCAAAATAAATCCAATATGTTTATTATTTTAGCTAAAAAAGTTCCTCTTTGGTGTGTTTTTGATGTCTTCTTCATCTGGGACAGGAATGAAAAACCCTCTTTAGTGAGGCTGAGACACGCCAGACTCTTGGGTGTTTTTACATATTTACATGCGACTTTAACGTCTGTTTCCATACAGATGTTTGTTCTCTGCAGAATCTGTAAGGCGACCCGCTCCTCCGCAGTCTTCAATCACCATCAATCACTTTCTAGACCATCAGTATGCCGGTCTGTAGGATCTGGAATGTGAAGAAGCTCTTTGGTTGACCTGTGGAAGACTGACTGAAGGAAAAAAAGGGGCTGTTTTCTATAAATAATATATAACCTGTTACCCTTTGGTCTGAATGTGTGTGTGGATGGTTGTTGGACCTGTGTTTATCTCTGTGTTGTCCAGGGTGTTCCCCAACTTTTTGACATAACTGAGCATTGTTATAATGTAGCATTTCCCATTACACATCTGAACAGAAGGTCAGAGCAGATTGAGCTTCAACAAAGGGAAGAAAAAGTAAAATATCTGGAAATTATGAAAAATTGGAGAGTAGTAGGAGAAAGTAGCACAGTGAGACAAACACAAATCCAAGTCATATTAAAGTTAAGCAAACTCCAAGTTTACATTTGTTATGATTGGACTAAAAAGGCTTTCTTGACTGCAAGATGTCACTTTCTGCTGCAGTTCTCTGACAGTGAGACTTGAAGATATTTTTAACCTCTCTTAAAAAATATCTTTTCTGTGGGTGTCCAGACTTGTGACAAACGGCTAAAAAGGGACTCTGTGTCAGAACCATAATTCTGGAAAACAGGAAGTGTTTTGTTGCTAATCTTAAATGTAATAAAAAAAAAAGTATAAATAAAAAATGCTTTATTTACTTTAAGACGATAAAAAGGATTTAGCCAAAAACTGTAATTTCTTAATGTTGTCCAAAGTTAAGGATTTAATTTTTCTTCCATTGTGAGATTACTGAATTAAAATCTTAATTTATTTTAATTATTTTTAGGAAATAAATCTGTCCACGTCTGTACCGCTTCCACACTGTGCATTATTAATATAAACTTGTTTCCTCCTCAAACTTAGTAGGATTTTGTGATACCTCCATATTTTTAGCACAGAAAAACAGGAAGTCAAGGTTTACTACTCGAAAGATAAAAAAAATAAACCTAGATTTAAGAAATAATGCTTCCGTTGCATTTATTATGTAGAATTTAATTTTTAATTTTTTTAGAATTCTTAAATTTGGAACCTTTTTGCTTTATTGTGAGAACATAGTCAAACTTTTTAGCATTTTTTAGGGTCATTCTGCTGCAATAGAGCACTTTATATTGTTTTAAAGGCTTCTTGGATTGAAGAAAATGCAAAAAGACTACAGAACAGTCTAAAACCAGTAGTAAAAAAGGCATGGTTTGAAACTATTGCACAAGAACCAGCAGCTCAGTTCTTATCTAATTTTAAAATGTCCTGTTTTTTAACTTCTGTTTTGATTCAATCTGTTTTCACTTCTTGACTCCCTCACACTCCAGATGTTCATTTGTGTTTTTCCTCATAAGAAACTAAAAGGTATTGTATAATTGTGTGAATAAAGAAAAAAATACCTTAGAATCGGTGGTTCCGCCTGGTTTTCAGTTCTCTTTCCTGCAGCTCCCCCTGCTGGTCGCAACCATCTTACTGCAAGTTTGAAGTTCTTCCAAAATGGCACTTTATTAGCATTTTACTCATAATTTCCACAAAGTTTCAGCTACGTACTGAGCTAAGTATGTGTACAGCTAAATTAATATAAAATATTATTTTCCAATCATTACTTATCTTCTGGATGTTGGAGCAGCTTTGTTATGTTAATTTTTATTTATTCTTTTTTTGTTGTTGATACATTGCATATTTGGACAGTTATTCCCTCTGGCTTCGGATGCCATGTAGCTGGAAGGATGTTTCCATCTTGCAGTCATTATTATGCGTAACCATGGCAACAAGAATATTTTTTTGTCCTTTTTTCACAACTTGGAGAAGCTGATTAGCATTTTAAAAGCTCAAATAACACCTGAACTGTAACACCAAATCCCCAAAAGAACTGCAAAAGATGCTTTTTGGAATATATGGCCTGACAGTGCTTTATAGAGAAGCTGCAAAAGCAAATGAGGTGGATTAGCAGTGCTTGCTAAAATTTGATGTCGTCCTCCAGAACATGGTACTGAGAAATATTGTCTCTCCTCCAAACAAAGTGAGCTGTTAGCATGTTGTAACAGTCATGAGAGAGCCATATAGCATGAGTCTTCAGTCAGAGACCTTCTACGATTCGTTGGAAGACTGACTGCTACTGGAGAACCTTGCTCCCCAGGGCTTCCCCTCCCATCATGAGTCTTTGCGGATAAAAACATGTTAAATAAAGCATTTTTTCAATTCAATTGTCTTGTCTTCCCCCCTCAGAAGTAAATTTTCTCAAAACAGTAAGTTAGAATCACCATTTACATTAATTTAATTTCCAAAACAAACCTTTGAAGGATTGATTTTCAGTAAACTGATGATGAAAGCCTGGATTAAACAAACTAATTTACTTTATTGTTATTTTTAAACACAAACATATTTAATACCTGTTGGTAAACACTGAAAAAAAAAACTTCCAGCAAACAAAACATTCTGCTCTCAAAATCTGATTAGATTTTTAACCTTTAAATCAACTGAAATTGGTGAACGTTTGTGCAGCAAAAGTATTAATTTGTGCTGCTATCATTTTAAAGATATTAATAAATGTTCCCAAAGGTCATCAAAGGTCGACGAGTCGGTCCAAATCAACATAATCAAACCAATTTGTTGTCTATTAACTGTGCTGGTCAAATCTAGCACAACTAGTTTAAACCAGTTTAGTTTGATTTTGTTAATGTGAGAAAGGAGAGCAGGTTGATGTCTGGTGACCTGAAAACAGCTAAAAAAAATAAATAAAAGGACAAAAAAAATTATGACTTTTTTATTTGAGTTTTTGGGAAATTGCTGCAACTGAAATGTTTCTATTTGTATTATTAATTTCTTGGTATTTTACTGGTATTTTTTGGTATATTTTTTGTTTTTAAGATCATTTTTATTGATCATTTATCTGTCTTTAAATGTGTTTTATAAATAAACTTTGATTTGGCCTCTGGAGATTATAATGGGACAAACAAAAATGTAGCACAGTTGACTGATCTTTTTGTTTTTGGTTCATTTTGTGAATGTGGACCATCTGGTTGACCTTTGACGACCTTGGGAAACATTTTTTAATATCTTTAAGATGACTTGAAAAGAGCAGGGATTCACATTCACTCGGATGGGAATCAGAACTTTTTTTTAATACGTTTCTGTTTTTTCTTTAAGTCAGATCAGGAAAATATCACTTTGTTATAAACAAATAAAACATTTCAAACGAGTATCTGAGCCTCAAACTCTGTGAAAGTCAGAGCAGAACGACTCACAATGTTCCAGTTCCTGTCTGAATAACTTCATCTCAGTTCCCTTTCAGCGCCTTTCCTTCAGCCCAGATCGATTAGATCTTTTTCACGTTGCTCCTTTTCTGTTTGTCGACTCCTCAGCCACTCCTCTCTTGCTTTTTTAACCTCCTGCCCATAAAAATCATGGAGTTTACTGAACTCCACGAGCGGGTCGGACCCCACCAGAGGCCATTCGCCGTACGGCGGCGCCGGTCCGTTCAGTGGCGTCACGTGAGCGTTTCTCCTCGGCCACTTTTTGGGCGACTTTTTGGCGGCCATTTTAGTAGGCATTGATGGTGGCGGTAGAGCGTCGCTGGCGCTGAAGCTCCTCCCCTCCCTGACGAGTGAAAGTGGGAACAGTGCTGGAACCAGGAGGCTGTTGGTGGGCGGACTGAGGGATTTCAAAGAGGAGCAGGAGTTGGTTGGGTCCTGTTGCTGTTTAGCTTCTTCAGGAACAAGAAGAAACAAGTTAAAAGTTGTTGCTATATGTGTTTTAAATATCCGTAGCAAGAGTTTCATTAGTGTACATTATTAGTCGTGTTTGGAAATAGCAGCACAACTTCTCAGATCAGTTTCAGATCAAGAAACTAATTTTAAAGGTGACCTATTATGCTTCCTTGAACAAGTTAGGGTAGCTCTATAACCTCTACGAAACATAATTATTACCTTGTCTTGCATAAAATCATGCCTATCTTGAGCTGTTTCAGGGCAACTTGTCACTTTAAATCCAAATAAGTTGCTGCTGGCCACACCTCCAAATCAATGTTTAAACTCACACACGAAAATGGCTGCAAACAAATGCGCAATAATACAACTGTACATCTTTGAAAAGCAGAAGTGGAGCCTCTGGCACAACCAACAAGAATGTAGGAAGTGGTTTCTGGGTGGTAGAACAACAAAACACTTATCTTTTCCAGCAGCCATTGTACAGTGCATACAGGGGTAAAACCAGTTGACCAAATGTGCTGGAGCTCCCCATGAGTTGCTAGGTAATGGCGAAGTGTGACTTCATGATTTGGAGGTTTTTAGATAACTAATTTTCCAGAAACCAAAAAACATTAATTTATTTCCTAAAACTGAACAGTTTTTAGAAACAACTGAGGCCAAAACGAAAGTACAAAATGTGAATTTTTCTTTCCTTCAAGATCAGACAACATGTAGCAAAGCGAGTGACAGCTTTTGATCTTCAGTTGAATAAAACCTAAACTGAAGTTTTTATATTTGGATCTAAAGAGGAACCATCGAGACTCAGCAGACACCTTCAGTTTTTAGAGACCAGGCAGTCAATCTGGGTGTAGTGATGGATTCAGACCGAACCTTCAGAGTCATGTAAAGACGGTTACAAAGTCGGCCTTCTATCACCTGAAGAACATTTCCAGGATTATCTGACCAGATCTAGAAAAACTCCAGACCTCTCAGGTCTTATGGTTTTGGTCTACTTTGCAGAATCAGAACCAAACATGGAGAAGCAGCATTTAGTTTTTATGCTCCATTAATTTGAAAAGAAAACTGCAAAACAGCCGGAATACTGAGTTCCTTCAAACCAAGGCTAAAACCTCACCTGTTTAGAGTTGGTTTTGATTAATAATAGCTGGAATATCATTAATTTTAGTCTATATTCCAACTTTTTTTCTTTTATTATGTCACAGCAATTAATTATTTTATTTTCTTATTTCCTTGTGTCCCAAATCTTCAGATGGCTTAATAATCATTTGTATATTGATATAAATGATTTCTTGTATGTTAATTATTTTTTTCTCATAAGAGCATGGTGTGTTGCTTTTTGAGACATTTTAACTGACTTGTTCTTATTATTTTATTTTTGTAATTATTATTCTGCAGGTCAGACAGTAATTAACATAATGTGTACTGGAACTGAATCCTAACATTTTAAATGGAAAACTTGCAGGTATTGACTAACAACTGGCTGAAGGAGGGAAATACGTTAAAACAGGAATTAAAATATTTTTACATCTACACTGCAAAAACACAAAATTTTACAAAGTATTTTTGTCTAGTTTCCAGTACAAATATCTTACTACACTTGAAATAAAACAAAAGTAGCTTAAAAATAACTTTGGTAACATTTTATTTGAATGGGGGAGGATAAGGCTGACATGACACTGTCATAAACATGACATAACGCCTGTCATGAACACCAATAAGTCTTCATGAATATTTATGACTGTTGTCATAAAGCATCATTCGGTAAATTATGACACTTTTAATACAAAGTTGACATTATTCAAAATGTCTTTGTTATGACAACTTGACATTAACCAAGAAATCATTACTGATATAAATTTGTTATAAAAGTGTTATTGATTGCACTTTAAAAATTAAAGGTAAAGTTTAAACAGTAATGATTTCTTGGTTAATGTCAAGTTGTCATAATAAAGACATTTTGAATAATGTCAACTTTGTATTAAAAGTGTCATAATTTACCGAATGACGCTTTATGACAACAGTCATAAATATTCATGAAGGCTTATTCATGTTCATGACAAGTGTTATGTCATGTTTATGACAGTGTCATGACGGTCTTATTCAACCCCCTTCAAATAAAGTGTTACCATAACTTTTCAGCAAGATATAGGAACTGAAATAACATGTTACGTAAAATGTACATGTTGCATGTTTTTGTACTTCCATTTGGGTTTTTACTGCTTCTATAAACAGACCAAGTATTTACAAAAGCAACCAGATGTGTTTTTGGCAATAAGTTTATGTTTTTTGGTGTCTGGAAAATTGTCTGTTTCAAAAACCTCCAGAATGTAACATCACAAATCAGCAGGCACTGCCTGTTACCTAGCAACCCCAGCAGAGTTACATCTGTTACCTAGCAACCCAAGAGAGCTCCAGCACAAAACAACATCCTGTATTGCTGAAGTTAGTTGTAAGTTAGCTTTGTCTTATTTCAAGTGTACTAAGATATTCACACTAGAAACTAGACCAAAATGTTTAGTAAGATTTTGTGTTTTTACAGTGTATAATCCAAAAAATGATAATAAACAACACAATATATCTACAGACACACCTTCATACTGCCTCCCCAGGTCTCTCACCAGATTGGAGAGGTAACAGTGGCTGGCCAGGAAGAGCGCTTTAACCCAGCGCCCCTGAGTCTGAGCGTCTCCGGCGGCAAACCTGTAGGTTTTGAGTCCGGACCCAAACTGCAGGGCGAAGGGGAAAAACCCGTCAGAGTCCAACATCTGGACCGTGCAGCCCTCCAACACGATGACGCCCAGAAGGTGACGGTCAGCCGGACGCTCCTGGTAGAACAGCAGGTTGGCTTTCAGCACAAACCACCGCCTGTAGTAAGTGGCATTTCTCTCCTTCTGTTAAATCAGTAAAACAAATATGGAAATTAAATCTTTTTTCAGATAATCAAAATGTGATCCGAGGTTTGTGTTTGATTGCTTTCCTGAACCTTTTTGTAGAGATATCCCTCCTTATCCACTGGAGATGTGCATGACAGGAAATGGGTCAGAATCTTTTCATGGAGCTTCATTCTGACTCCTAAAACACAAAATACATTTAGAAATCACTGAACTGCTGAAAAATCAAACGTTCACAGTTTTAAGAGCAGATTTTTAAATTCCTGCAATACAACGCCGTTAAGCCTCGTTAAAAGCAACAAGTTAATCTGATTTATCTACTTCTAGAGTTGAGTAATAACTAGTTACATTTATTCAATTACATTTACTCAAGCAACTTTTTTGAAAAAAAAAAAAAACTTTTTGGAGTATTTTTACTGAACTGTACTTTCTACTTTTACTTACTTTTATTATGCAGTATCTCTACTCTTATATGAGTTAAATTTCTGGATTTGTTTTAACTAAAAATTCCCCAGACACAGACAGACACCTGCAGTTTTTATTAAAGCTTCATAAGTTTCTTATTGAAAGAAACTGATTTTATTTTTATTTTTATTTTCCCTAATTTTTTATTATTATTATTATTATTAGTTATATAAATTATTGCAATTTTGGTCCTTAAAATACCAACATTTCCATTTACCTTTATGTTTTGATATAATTTATAAATATTAAATGATTGATAATTTGATCAGTTACTCAGTACATGAGTACTTTTTACCAAATATGTTTTTACTCGTACAATTTTTGGTTACTCTACCTTCCTCTGATTAGTGGTTTCACAATTGGTGATTGATTAACGGATAACTAAAATAACACTACTTAAAAAAATTGGAAAGATAGAAATAATCTTAACGTAATCCGTTTCCTTCTTTTGGTGACTGAAGATTTTAAGGTTAAAATTATTTAACTGTACAAATTACAATTAATGCAAACATGGACACAATTATCATAAGTGCAAAGTAATTAAAATAAATTCATCCTTAACTGAGATAACAAAACAATGAACTTGATTTAGATTTTAAAAATGGACGTCATATAATTACAGTAAAATTATATCAATGACAGGAAAAAGTTTTTTACTGCAGATGCAACCTTTGCTTTAAATTATCAAGCGTTCACTAAAGGAATGCTACAGGCAATAAAAATTTATATTTTCTTATTTTAAAAACAATTTTATTATTATTATTATTTTTGTATTTCTAATTAAGTAAAAAAAAAATTGCGCCAATTTTTTTATCCGATTAATTGATTAATCGTCAAGACTGATAA
This sequence comes from Poecilia latipinna, assembly GCF_001443285.1. NCBI lineage: Eukaryota > Metazoa > Chordata > Actinopteri > Cyprinodontiformes > Poeciliidae > Poecilia > Poecilia latipinna. Next base: position 55,725 of record NW_015113880.1, on the reverse strand, counting down.
TAGAAAAATTAACCGATAGCTAAAATAATCCTCGTATTTGCTCCCTAGTTTCCACAAAAGTTTAAAAGAGGGAAGAAGAATAGAAGTAATCTTAGGTTAATCCAGTTTTCCTTCGTTTGGTGACTACAGAGAGAAAATGATAAACAGTGACTCACACTTACCTCAGACGGGGCTGAATCTCCCGCAGGGTCAACTCGCTCTCTCTGCAATCAATTAATTAATATTTTTCTCTCGTTCTTTTTCATCCTGTCGCTTGATAAAGTCGAAACCAGTTGTTTCCCAGCTGGCTGACTCAAGCAGACCCAGACAACGCTTGAATATTTAGTTTCAGGTTACTAACACTGGTTCTCTCACGAGGACGAGGGGACGGCGTTGAAATATAAATAACCCGACCCACTTCCTGGTAACAATACCCCGACACATTATAGTCTGCTTTGAGCTGATGGGGTTGGACGCGGCTGAACCAAGAAACTAAAAAAATTATTTAAAAATGCAACTTGTGACGAGAAGCGTCACCTAGAAGTGAGACGCCAACCGCTGTTAGTTTTCTCTCTCACTTCCTCCTTTGAGTTTATTTATGATTCATGTAGGTGGTTGATTCTTTGGGGAGTTGCACAGAGATGCGTTAATATGTATTTATGCTGAAAGCAAGCAGAGAGACATTCACTGACCTCTGGGAAACGTGGCTATTTTTGTTATGGATCTCCATGATGTGTTAAGACTTCAGGGCTGAGTCACCGTAACTGTCCTTTAAAATAAAAATGTTTCAGTGCATGTTGCTTTCTACCACTTATCTACATATTTTGAATATTTTTGCATATTTATGACAGATTTTTTTTTCAATAAGTGGGTAAAAACTTTTCTTAACCCACTCATCTGAAAAATTTGATTTTTCAAATGCAGTAAGGAAAATTAGCTCACATCATAAAATGTGTTTTGTCTTTTAAAAAGCTGAATAATTAAGAAAATGTCAGTGATGATATGTAGGGGGGGAAAAAACTTGAGCATTAAATTATGGATGTTTAATTATCAAACAAGTTATTAAAACAGATGTCAGTAAATATTACATAGGATTTTTTTATTTAGGGAAGTAAGAAAAAATGGCCAAAAAAGAACAAAAGTCCTTTGGCATCAAGAAGTTACAAGGATTTGGTAGATAAATATAGAAATAATAATAATTATAATAACAATAATGAGTTACTAATAATAGTACTTATTATTAATATTAATAATAATAAATATTAGTAACCACAATGTTAGAAATAATTAATAGTAATTAAATAAATTAGATAATTTTAATTTATTTAAATTTTTACTTTCTGTCTAGAATAACCAAGTATGGTACCAAAAGTGATAACTAACTAACTAACTAACTAACTAACTAACTAACTAACTAACTAACTAACTAACTAACTAACTAACTAACTAACTAACACCTTTTTTAGTTACAATTTGAATAAATTGTCAAAGTAAATAAACAAATAAATACTACCCAGTTCTTGTCTTCTTCAGTTAGAATAAAATGAATAAAATAAAAACTTTGTTTAAAAAAGACTGTACATAATAATTCAATCTGGTCTTCACCGGAATTGATTAATATTGATCAAACCCAAACACGGTACCAAAATTACTACAGACATGGTGGTTTTTGATTGTTTGTTTTTTCTAAATAAGTAAAAGTTTTCACAAATGTCACATTAGGGTTTGCAAAAATCAACTTTCAAGATGCAATCATCCAGTCCATGTTTCTTGAAATGTTAGTCTTTGACTTTTTGAATTTAAGATTATTTAAAAGTTTACAGGTTTCTTTAAAAAATGTTGATCTGTATTCTATTTGCTGGGAGCTTCACAGTTGTGTTTTAAGTATCATGTTATATTAAATTAGCAGTTATTTGCATTCCTTTCCAGAAGGGGGCGATAGTGCGTCAGGTCTGTTTTGTTCAGCAATGTCAAAGTGCAAGGACGAGGAAACGAAAACGAACTATTTTCATCAGGTTCTTACCATTCTTTACACATTTATTAATTCATCAGGTGCAATTCCTAAACATACGTTTTAAACTTGATGTTTATCTAATATTTAAGCACTTGGCGGCTTTTAATCTCTAAAAAGTGTTTGATTTACGCTTCACATGCTCTCCATGCGCTGTGATGTTTTTATTTTGAGCTAATGTTGCTAACGTTGTACCATCAAGCTGCATGCTTAATTTATAAATCCACTGATGATTTAACTCACCTTTAAGCTGCGCTGCGGTAGTAAAGGAGTCTCCTTATATCCTTCTGTAGCGCCATGTCGAAAAGAAAAGTCACATTTGAGGACGGAAACGGGGAGCTCGACCTGGAAGATGACGGCCTGAGTAAAAAGGTGCTTCTTTTATATGACTATTAGAGATTAGAGCGTTATTCTGGCGGTATCCAGTGAACTGTTTCCTAACACTGCTTCATAAAGCAGGACAAGTTGTTTTTATTTGAAGCAGACTACGAGCTATATTAATAATAAAAAACTTGTCAGATTGGTTAAATAATCCTAAACATGTTGAAAATAAATTTATTTATCAAATTCTTGCATGTTTCACTAAAAGTGCGTGCTTTACAATGACAATTACTATGGTGATGTCAGATAATGTGAAAAATGATTGTATTTGGTAATATGAGAAGTAAAATGAAATTCTGGCTAATCATTTGGGGAAGCATTTATTCTTTATTTTAGTCAGGCTTCAAAAGGTCAATAATGATTATTTCTGTAGCCTCAGAAAATGGTTGTGTGTCTGTTTGATCAGATTCCACTTTATTCTTATTAATAAATCTTCCTCACGCACCTGACTTGCTTATTCGGAGTACCTCAAGGTTCAGTGATTGGATCAATGTTCTTTAATACATGTATAAATATATAGCAAGGGATACATTTCCACCATGCTCTTAATGTCAGGTAGAACTGAACAGAAAATAATTTAAAAGGAAAATTGTCAAAAACCGTCTAGAGAGCTGTTGCCTTCGTAAAATCAAATTAAAAATAAATTTGAGAGCTTTATAACTTTTGCACAATACTATACACCACAGTGAATTTATATCAGATTTCACTGTAGCTGTAAATCTCTTGTGTGGCTGCCTCTATTTACGGGCATGTCTAAACTTAGCTTTCAGTTAGCAGAACTTGAATGTCTGTCTGACTAGAAGCCAAACCGCTTACAGCCTAATGAAGCTGTTCGTGTTACATTTTACACGATGGAAAGGAATTTTAAATTGTTTCACTTGACTGAGCACAAGAAATATGATACTCCTGCTTGGTTACCGCAGTGGAAAAGACGAGTTAAAAACCGCTCTGTTCTGATCATCTGAAAAATGAAGAACTCTTATTTTAGCTTCACGATTCTTTGGCAGGTTTTTAATGTGCTTCATAAATAAGCTGACCTGGATGTTTTTCTTCCATAAAACACTTGTTTTTGTGCTTTTCTCCCTGTGGTGAAGCAAAACTTTGAGCCTGTCAGTGGACCAGGCTCCAGATTTAAAGGTAAACACTCCCTGGACAGCGATGAAGAGGACGACGGCGACGGCGCAGAGAGCAGCAAATACAATATTCTCGACACTGATGATGTGGAAGGTAGGTGCTGTTGAATATTTTAAAATAAACTTTTACAAAATTATTTTCAGCCACTTGAATTTGCACAAATTGTTTACTAATGTAAGTGTGTTATATTGGGATTTTATGTGATGGAGCATCATGTCAGAGTGGAAAGAAAACCAAATTTCTTATGAATGAAACTGTTTTATGTGTTTATAAAGCGTTTATATTAATCCCCCTCAACTTTGCTACCCCTAAATAAAATCTAGTGCAAGTAATTGCTTTTAAACATCATTCTTAAATAGAGTTTGGATTTTGTGTAAAAACACAAAATCTTACAAAGTATTTTTGGTCTAGTTTCTAGTTCTTGGCACACTAGAAATAAGACAAAACTAACTTACAAGTAAATTTTCAGCAAGACAGGAGCTCGTTTTAGGCAAATAATTTCTTAATATTGGTGAAAAAGTTCTAGTTCCACTGCCGCCGTAACCTAGCAACCTCAGCCAAACCTAGCCGTTACCTAGCAACTCAGTTCTAGTTCCACTGACAGATTATTTCACTTGTAGCAAGGGAAAATGTCTTGTTATAAGTGAAATAATCTCCCAGAGGAGCCCATACTTTTTTATGAATAAAATATATTGCAAAAAAGTTTAAGTCCACATCACCCACTGCTATTGCTAACTAAAACGTTGTTTGCGTTAACCAAAGCACTAATCATAAACATTACTTCTGGTAATGCTAAAGCGCTAAACCATCATTGGATTTATTAGAGCTAATGCTAAAGCGCGGAAGCTGACAACAAAAAAAAGCTGACCAAGGCACATAGGGAGATAACAGCATCCCTTCAGCTAACCGCTATTGATTTGTTGTGTTGACTAGTAACTTCTTGTCTTCAACTTCATTCATTTATATTTTATTTTATACATCAAAACAGCCAAGTAAATTAGTGCCTTACAATTTGCCCAGAAACATTAATTTGGGGGAAGCTAAGTACGCTAAACGTTTTCAAAGTTAGCAACATTAACTAAGCCAAAAATTAGCTGTTATTGTTAGCCTATTAGCGGAAAATATGCCAAATGAAAACCAGGTATCATTTTCATCCCTTTCACTATTATCCACTGCTTTGTCTTGATCATATAAAATCACATAATGTCATTTTTGCAACTTTGCAAAACACTGTATGCTTCATTCTTCTATTTTCAATGATTATTATTTCACTTTCTACTGGATTTTAGATGCACTGTTTATAAAATTCATCCAGAGACAGATGCTGTGAGTTAGCTTCTGCTGTAAACACTAAGATGCAGACATGGGGCTGCTGTTCTGTTCAGATTGTCTATGTTGATTTGTGTCTGTCCCTATCAAATAAACTTAAATTAATTAAATTCTTTTAGTTTATTAATTGCAAGGTTATGCTTTAACTTAAAAATCAATAGTTGGAATTTGTTTGATTTGTCAATGGAAATGTTGTTTTTTAGGCCAAGAAGGAGCAACAATTGACTACGACGAAGGAGTTTCCATTACTCCTTTTAACCTGGAGGAAGAGATGCAAGAAGGACACTTTGACTCCGAGGGAAACTATTTCATCAAAAAAGAAACGCAAATTAGAGACAACTGGCTTGACAACATAGACTGGGTATTTAGATATAAAAGAACATTATGTTTGCTTTATTTGCTCTTTACAACATTGCAAAATTACAAAATCTAACCAAGTATTGTTTAGTTTCTAGTGCAAATATCTTAGTACAGTGGAAATAAGAAAAAACTAACTTATAAGTCAATTTTCACCAGGATATAGGAGCTTGTTTAAGTAAATGATTCATGAATATTGATGAAAATGTAGTTTCACTGGCAGAGTATTTCACCTAAAACAGGGGTGTCCAAAGTGGGTCCTGGAGGCCCGGCATCCTGCATGTTTTAGTTTTCTCCCTAGTGGTAGCAACAACCTCCTCAGCAAGTTAATGTTCTCCTTAGGCCTCTAATGAGCCATCATTTGGTGCAGGTGTGTAAAACCAGGGAGAGAACTAAAACATGCAGGATGCCGGGCCTCAGGACCCACTTTGGACACCCCTGACCTAAAACATTGGAAAAAGTCTTGTTTAATTTCCTTTTGGGACTGATTAAAGTATTTTTAATTGAGTAAGTGAAGTAATCTGCCAGTGGAACTAGAATTTGGTTGCTAGGTGACGGCCTGGCCTTGGCTGGTGTTGCTAGGTAACGGTGTAGCATATGCTGATAGTGACATAAGTGAAATAATCTGCCAGCAGAACTAGTACTTTTTCATTGTACATTAAGGAATTATTGACTTAATACAAGCTCCTATGTGTTGCTGAAAAGTTACTTGTAAGTTAGTTTTGTCTTATTTCCAGTACACTAAGATATTTGCAGTAGAAACTAGACAAACAATACTTGGTCAAATTTGGTGTTTTTCCACTGAACCAATTTGTAAGGAGACTTAAAAACTTTTCTTGCAGGTGAAAATAAAAGAGCAGCCTTTCAAGAAAAAGAAGAAAGGCCTTGCAGCCAAACGGAAACGCAGAGCTGGCGACGAGGATGAGGCTGAGGAAGAAAAACAGAGAGAAGAGCAGCAGGCCGACCAGGAAGAAGAGGAGGAAGAGGAGCCCGAGCCGGCAGAAGATCCGCTGGCATCCTTAACACAGCAGCAGCTCACCGAAGCCGTGGTTGAGTTGTTGCAACCCGGCGAAACGGTCGCTGCCGCCCTCCGGAGGTTGGGAGGCCTCAGCGGACGAAAGAAGGCGAAGCTGAGGGAAGACAAAGATCCCACAGACGAGCCTAACCGGGACACGGAGAAGCTCGACAGGCTCACAGCGTTGGCGGACAGACTGGTCGGATCCGGGATGTTTGAAATTTACCAGCAGACGTATGAAAAACTGGCGTACATGATGAAGAGCATGACCAGCAAGCGGCCAGCAGTGGAGCAGAAACGAAGCGGCGGCGAGGAGGAAGAGGACGAGCTCGACATGTTTGGGGACAAGTTTGATGAGAAGGTTGGAGAGAAGTCCGAAAACAAAGACGAGGAAGACAAAAGAGGTTATTATGTCAGATTTTTAAAATGTTTATTTTTAACTGATATATGCTTGGTTTGATTCATTTGTTTCTGTTGTTTTAGTGAGTGACGAAGTCATGTGGGAATACAAATGGGAGAACGAGGAGAAGTCTGAAATCTACGGGCCCTTCACCAGCGAACAGATGCAGGTAATGTAGAGGGATTGTTTTAATCTTTGATTATTCTGATGATTAATCGATTAATCAGATAAAAAAATGGACACATTCTGTGGATTTTTATGCAATATTTGAAATGCATTAAAAGATGCAAATAAATAATTTAATTGTGTTTTTTAATAAGAAAATAAACATTTAATTGTTTAAAATGCAATAACAGCACTCCTTTAGTTTACACTTGATCTTTTGTAGCAAATGATGCATCTGCAACTAAAAAATATGAAACTGCAAATTGATAGCAAAAGATGGTTAATAGGAGAAAACAAATGCTATATATATATATATATATATATATATATATATATATATATATATATATTCTGACTGTGTTGTACTTTGAGCAAATGGGTTTTTGTTGAGTCTGTCAGCTCCAATTAACGATTAAACATATTTATTATGATAAATCGTTTTAGTCGTATATTGATGCAATTAAATTTAAACCCTTGAAGTAAAATATAGTGATTATTTCAAATTTAAATGGTAGAAATTGCTGTAATCTAACCAGATTGCATTTTTAAGTGTAAACAATCTTCATCTCTGTGATCATAAACAGAAGTGCAGCGTTACTAAGGATTTAAAAGGTGTTTTTCTTTCTCTACTTTTTGCAGAGTTATCACTAAATCACATTACGTTTACTAGATTATAAAGTTGCTAACTCGTCCTCCATTTAACCCCAGTCTGACCTGGTGGGCTTTAATCTCCTTACTGTCTGTTTCTGCAGGGTTGGGTGGATGAAGGCTATTTCAGCAGCGGCGTCTACTGCAGGAGGGTGGATCAGGGGGGATCTCAGTTCTACAACTCGAAAAGGATTGATTTTGACCTCTACACATGAATCATGTGCATCAAATGAATCACAACCAATGTTCTGTGTCAGCGTTTCCTGTTTTACAGGCTTTTGTTCTGAGTTTTTGGTGTAAAAATGGAATATTTTAACTCTGCCTTTTGCTTTCTGCAAGTTGTTTTTAAATAAAGTTTTGTCCTGGTCTGGATAGAGGTCATATTATGGGTGGTAAATATGTACATTTTCAAAATAAACCCAATGGCAGAATATCTTTTAACAGCAATTTAAACCAAATTATTCTCGTGATTGTATTGAAGAAAAATGTTTTCCAGGATAGTTTAGAGCAGTGGTCCCCAAACTACGGCCCCCTGAACAATACCAAAGAGCATTTAGATTTTTTTTTCATATTCCGTATTTTCCGGACTATAAGCCGCTAGTTTTTTCCTAAGCGTTGAACCTTGTGGCTTATAGCCCAGTGCGGCTTATATGTGGATTTTTCTTCAACCACCAGGGGGCTCTTTAGCAGGAAGTGAATCATTGGAAGTCAAAATTGGAAATAAAAAAAGAAAGTGCCCATTAAAACGGAATTAGGTTTTAATAGGGAATTGAAATTTGAGAATGTTTTTGATCAGTTTAATAGCATTGAGGGGAAAAAGAAGATTTTTCGTTTTTTTAAATACTGGGATCATTATGAGAATTTGAGGTATAGATATTAGGATCCAATTGATGGCAGTAGTGCAACAATAATGGATACAAGCTGCCTTTGAAATCTAAAGAAGAAGAAGAAGAAGGTGCCCATTTTCATTTAGCACATGCTAGTAGCAGACACAAAGGATCAGCACTTTTACTGTTACAGTTACCGTTCGGAAACTACCGTAATCAGTTCAGTTAAATCTAAACTTGGCAACTTTTTCTTTTTCAACCCTAATAAATGTGATATTCAATTGACCTGTTATGACTCAAATTTTGAGTGTCCGCCCCCCTCTGCTGCTGCTGCATCGCTGTGGAAAACCTGGTGCGGCAGAGATATCTGCGGCTTATACGTGTATGTTTTTTTTTGTTTTTTTTTTTTTTTTTTAGGGGTGCGGCTTATTGTCCAGAAAATATGGAATTCATTTCATAAATAGTGTTATTTCCTGGATTTTTTCTTTGAAGAACCCAGAGAGGGTTATTTGATTTTGCTTTCTGGAAAACAATAAAATTTTTTCATTTAGGCACTCCAACAATCGTCACATTTTTCTGTTACAAACTGACTCCGGCCCCCCACCAGAGAAGGGAAAAGTTATGTGGCCCTCACAGGAAAAAGTTTTGGGACCCCTGGTTTAGAGTAACGTCATCCTAAAAAACGAAATCTAGTTATTCATTTTCACTTAAGATTTAGTCGGCTATAAAATTGCCTTAGCCAGTTTTCCTTCTTTGATCTTCTAAAACAAGTCAAGATCAAATCTATCCATCCACAAACAAGTCATAGTCATAGTTCATTGGAAAACAAATAGTCCACTCCCATTATTTCACTTTTTAAATCAAATTCCACCATTAAATGTATTTATGTGTAAAGCTGAACAACAAAACATTTGAGGTGTATGTGAGAAGACAGTGTACCACCGTTAAAATTAATGCATAAATAAAGTAAGAAAAAATTATAACCAAATATTTTACTAGGTTAAATACAAAATATAGTTTAATATGCATTAATAGGCACAGTGGAAATCATTTTGGCACCTCAAAATAAGCTAACATTCACAAGGGAGGCAGATAAAATCTGAATTTTGTTGAAACTTTCTTGGTTTACTAGACTGTTTTGCCTTTTGTGATGTCATTGACCCTAAAATAATAATTAACACACTAAAATAATAATTATCTTTCTACCCCCCATTTATTGTGCTTTAAAACCAATTGTAAAGTCCTGCAGTTGAAATTTAATAACTAAAACGTTATTTCTTATTGTCGGTATGTATTTTTTTGTATGTTATGACAGTCATGAGGCAGCCAGTCAGAGGCCTCTTCAAATTGGTTGCGAGTTTGACTGCTTCCGGAGATTCTTCCTCCCTACAGCATCACCAACAAATCTGAAGATATAGACGATACAAGTTACTACAATTTTTAATTTAAATAAAGTATTTTTTGAATTGAACTGCATGAAAATTGTCGATTGAACTTATTTTGAAATTATATTTATTTTAAATTAATTTTGTGATTTAATTTATTAGTTTTCTGATAAAATGTTTGCAGTATATTATAATTTTAAAATATTAGTTCACTCGAGGACATGAAGAAAGAGCAACTTTCATGTTTTTCTAGTCGTGCTCCTCATTGGTTGCCCTGAACCAACGACCCTGAAATTCACACTGTGATTGGTCAGATTTCAATAAGGCGTTTCGGCGGAATCGAACTCACGTTCTGATTGGTCTGTTGGTCTTGTCTGGTAGTTAGATTTGTAAAGAAACGGATACATTAGCGACTCGCTGCAGGGCGCCGCCACCGCCGTCCGTCCGGCATGTCTTGTTTACGGCGGGTTACGAATACAGACCCACGGTTAAGTTGAAGGCTTTAGGTGAGTTCAGCTAACGGTATTTAGTTTTATTTACTGTAACCGAGTGAACCGTAATGTGGTAATATTTCCGCTCATTTTAAAGACGTCAAAGAAAGCTTTGAAAAATGACAGTTCCCGGCTACGACTATTACCTGGTACTGCAACTGATACACATATGGAGTAGCAAAACTGTAGAGTATATATGGAGGTGCAATAACGCTCTGCCTTCATCAAGTTAAAATCATTTAGACATTGCAATTTTACTGTATCTAAGGTGTTCGTAGGAGTATCGAGTTATTTTGGCTTGCTAATAAAAGTTTGAAATGAAGAACATTCCTTCCAGCAATTAAACGACGCTCCATTTTGATCAGACCACCGGTTCGGTTTTACTTAAAAGTCTCACTGAAATGTTGCGGTACCAAGCTGTTTGTGCTATTCACGCAGTTTTATTGAAGTATAATTGAGGTGTTTAGAACCGCCATGCGGTTGCTAGATGCTGATAACTTTTCCTCTCTATCCCGGTGTATCGTAGGTCACTTAAAAACAATAAAACACAAAGAGTTGGAATAAACTTTAATTTTAAACACCAAAAATAAAGATATGCTTAAGAAAAGTTTGTAAAAGCCTTTTGAAAAAGTCTTTAAATGTAATTTTAGTATCATTTGAGCAATTAAGATATGCTTAAAAAATTAGGGCACTCGTCGGCTAATTTTAAATTCCTATGTTAATTTAATTTGGTCGGTTTTATTTCATATTTAATGTGTACTTGCGTTTTATTGAACTCATAGGAAAATTAGGTGTTGTAACAACATTGAAAGGGTTATTGTAGATGTTGATGGCTGTGGGCAGGTAAGGTCTCCTGCAGCAGTCTGTATTACAACAAATTAGAAGAGTCCTCTGACTGGAGACGCTATTTTTATTTATGTATTTATGTTTTTTTGAAGGGTTGCTTTCAATGAGGCAGAAGAGTGACACTTTTACGGTAGATTCTCAGATTTTCAAAGTTTTTGTTGGTGTTGAACACGCTCAGAAATCTGCAGTTCAAAACAAAACATGTCTGCTATTGCAGGTATAAATTATTTGTACTTGTAATGGTTTGTGTCTCTTTAAATCTCAGATGTTGTTCAAATCACTGTTTGGTTTTTGTGGACATATTAAAGGCATGAAGCTGAGAGAAATCCATTGTTGTAGTCTTTTATTGCTGCAGTTGCGTCACAACGGTTAGCCTGCCTTTCAGAGTCGTAGTTCAGGAGTTATTTGAAGCTTTTGAGATTCTAATCATCCTAATTATGTAAGGACTTTACATAAAATCAGGAAAATTATGGATAACCCTTAGAAAAAGAGTGTGTCTTCAGTCAGAGGCTTCTTCAAATTCGCTGTTATACAGACCTCTACAGGAGAGCATTCGTACTCACACCCATCACTAGCTACAATAACTCTTTAAAGGATTTTAAGTTATGAGTTACAACAACATTTCATTTCTCTTCAGGATCATTAAAGTATTTTTGAATTTGAAAACGCTACCCTGTTGCCACGGTTACGCATCATAACAACTTTCTGACCTTAAGAGAAAATCTTTGAAGTTGTACAGCATAAAAAAAATTGACAATGTACTAAACTAGACTTTAATTATTAATTTTCTTAATGTCCTTTTTCTTTAAGTCGTACATGAAATTTTACAGTTTATATAAAGTATATTCTTCTGTTTTGATTTCAGAATAAACTTGCCATCCCTGCTTTAAGAAAAGTAAGCATCAACTCCGCAGTCTTGGACTATTTATTTATTTTTTGTTCAAATGTGATGCCCTGCATGTTTTTTTTCCGTTTGCTTTGTTTCCGTCCCACGTGATTTGCAGAGACCTGCAGGAAAAGGAGATAGACGCTGAGTGAAAGAGAGCAAATGGGATGTTGACTTTCCCCTCTGACTCGCTCTCCCAAGTAGTTTGTCCAATGGATGAAGATGCTATTCCCCCAATTCCCGTGTGTAGTGCACCTCCCCTCAGCGACCCTCCGTCACCTCTCCTCCCCCTTTCCTCCGTCACCCCCAGGTATGGTTGCTGTTTCACCTGCTGCTTTCTTCTTAGCAGTTCTTGTTTTTTTTTTTTTTTAAGTATTTTTACTTATTTTTTCTTCTTTGCGATAAAGAAAGCTGTGTTCTTAATTGTGCTTTTAGCTGTGCTCATGATGGACCGTCTGGACACCGGAGGAGCGGCCGCATCCAGGACATCAGAGCCAGAACCCCAAAAAAGCTGGACTGCGCAGACATCCAGGCTGCCCAGAGACAATCTGGACCGAATCTGTCCTCCACAAAGAGGCAAAGAGAAGCGCCAAACATGGTACGTCGATTACCTTACTTAAAAAATAAAATAAACTTCTTCTACTTGAGCATTTCTGCTCTCATGCTGTGTAGGTACAAGCATCACAGTCAAAGCTGCAGAGAGGAGGAAGAACACGTCTTCATGAGGAACCAAACAAGGTTAGCTTTCTTTCCTTGGTTTCATATGGTTTTAACAGAATCAGCTGATTTGGAACCAATCTGGTCGAGTTAAAGTGTTAAATGTTCTTAATTTGTCTTTTATAAAAGCTGTGTTGTGCTGGTGTGCAGATTAGGAGGAGTGAGGGTTAATGAAGTGATTTAATCCTCCTTCACGGTCTGCTGCATCCAGCATAAACAACCAATCTAGTGTCTTATTTGACCTACTAACAGACTCATGACATTACACAGTCAATTGCACATTCGTTGACTTCATTTCCTCGTTCAGGAAATTTCCCGGTGGGTTTCGAAGCAAAGAATTTGGTGCAAAACTTTTAATTTGTTGTAGATGTTCTCTAAGTAAGGCAACATTTGTTTTTATAGTATAACCCGAAAGTCCCAAACTTCAAACCTTGAAAAGATTTTAATAAAAAAAACAAAACATGTGTAAACCAAATTTAATTTTAATTTTCTACCACAAAGCATGAAGTTAAAATATTTGTTTTAAAAATGTAGTAAGCAATAATGTTTGCTGGAAATTTATTTGAATGCTAAATGTTTAGTTTTAGCCTTGTCACAGTAAATTAATTAATAACATGATAAAATAAAACGAGCTCAATCATTTCCATTTGCATAATTTATTGTTTTCTCTGTTTTTCTCTAAAACTGGATGACTAAAGTCTTCAGTTAATCTCAACTAGCCCTTTTTTAAGGACAATTTTGCTGACATAGATAATAGTTAATTTCATTTGTTGATTTTTGTTTATTTTGGACATTAACCATGTCTTCCAGGTCATTAGAAGTTAAAGTTTACCTTTGAGAATGTGTTCTTGCATTAATTTGCCATTTTTGCCATTATATTACTTGAAAATGGTCTCAAAACAACCATACTGATTGCAGAGCAAAGAATCAAGTAGTTGGTGCAACCCTTAATTTAAACGGCTTTTCTGACTCCCAGTTTTACGTTCTTTTTCTTTATAATAAGCTGATTTCATAACACTTTTTTAATCTAAACCAAAACAAAGGTTTCTTGCACGTATTAGAGAAACTATGCGTGTTTTACACACACATCCTTAAAAAGTCTGAAATTCATGTATCTAAAAACAAGGCCTTAAAATGTTTTAAATTCATTAGCAAATAAGTAATTTGGACTTAAATATGTTAATCACAGATCTTAATCTTTGTCGCACCAAGTTTTGCACCGTCTGATCCAAGCAATCTCCCTCAATCCTGGGATCAACTGGAAACTGCTGATCTAGGAGAGAAACGTTAGCCCGCTTTGTTCACTTAAACTGGGTTTTAACTTGTGTTTGTGTAAGGGAACGTTCATTAAAATATCGCTGTGTCTGTCTTTACGTTTGAGCCTCAACAAGTTTAAGCTTCTGCACAAATATTCACTTTTAGAAATCAACAAAGTTGTGGGAACATTCATGCACATGTAAGCGAATCCCTGGCAGGTTAAATGTGTTTTTGTTGCAATTAAACCAACAAACTGTTGTGTAAATGTGTATTTATTTGCAGGTTGGGTTTTCAAACAGATTTACAGCAGAGCACCAAAACGAGTAAGTGTGAATTACAACTTTCTTCAGCCTACATGTCTGTGCTTTTCCTCTTGAAAAATGTTTGTTTTTTCTGAAGCCGGGGAAAATATTTACAAGTTTACTGAATGGAAATGTGTTGTTTTCAAAGCAAGAGTCGTCTTTTTTCTAGAGCTGCAGCTAACAATTATTTTAATCTGATAATTAACCAAGTAATTAGATGAAAACCGCACATTCTGCAGATTCTCCATTTAACTACTTGTACTTTTTGCACAGCTTTGGCTTAGTTACTGAATTGAGTTTTTCTGACATACTTTAGTTGGTATACTCCAATTAACGATATTTGATTACTGAATTAGTTGGTGATTATTTCAATAATAAATTTTTTTCAGCCATACTTTTTTTCTACGTCATTCTCTAGGTGGAAAAACTCAAAAAGCACAGAGAGCGAGAACAATGTCTCTCCTTTGGACGAACCATTTGTAGAGCAGACGATGCGAAACCCTGACGATACCAAACCTGAAATGGACGCATGCCAGGAGTTACCTGAAATGGACGCATGCCAGGAGTTACCTGAAATGGACGCATGCCAGGAGTTACCTGAAATGGACGCATGCCAGGAGTTACCTGAAATGGACGCATGTGAGGATTTCGCTGGCGGCGACCTCGGTGAAGACGCCTCGGTCTCGAAGGGATGGGTGATCGGCCCGTTCTTTCAGTCCCTAAAATCAAAGATGGCTAGCTTCACTGAGATCGTCATGACTCCTGTTAAGCTCTTCAGAGCCACCAGTCCTCTGACCGCGGACGACATGTTCGAGGCAGATGACGCGACTGACGTCGACGCATCGGAGAAAGGCGATAAGTTTCAGACAGAAGCGCAAAGTCTTGTTGACTCTGTGGAAACAAAAAGTGAGATAAGCACCGCACCCACAAAATCTAAAAAACTGCAGTTTAATGAATCAGTTTGCAGGACTACAGGCGGTTTTCAATGTGCAATAAGTGGGGGAGATGAAAACTTGCCTGACGTCGTGCCTTTGGTTTGTGTTGCTTCCGAAGAAGCCGGCGAACCGTCTGGCTCCTCTTTCCTGTTACGTAAAAGTGCCTCGCATGAGTCAGACCTAAACGTTTACACCGCTGTGGAGGGCCACAAAGGCAAGCTGTCCAGCGTAAAGCCACTCTCAAGGCGAGAGACGGGAAACGGATACGAGTTGGTTGAAATTAAAGACAGAAATCAACTTCAGCTCGACGGCCTCGCCACAAACAAAAGTCCACTGAAGCCTTCTTTTGATGCAGAACAGATGGAGTGCCAACAAATCCCCGAGATGTGTTTGGTGTCAAAGTTTGCAAGAGCAAAGAGGGGGCTGAAGCCGAACTGTGTTTCCCAAGACGATGTGAAGAGGAAGATGAGCATGGCTTCAGGAGGCGACGTGATAAAGGGTCCAAGAACGCAGAGAAAGAGAGGCGCAGATGAGACGATGAAACCGGATAATAAAAAGCAGGTGGCATCGACAAGAGCGACCGCAAAAGCAAAAAGTGGACAGGACAGGAAGGGTTGCCTGGAGAAAAGCAGCAGTGAGTTGCAGAACAATTCAAAGTGCAAAAGAGCCAAGCCCAGTAGTTCCTGCAAACGGCTCCCGATTATATCCAGCGATGATAATCTTATGGATGTGGAAACTACCGTGCCTAACCCGATTGCAGAACAATCAGCGAAGAAGCGGTTGTCTTTAGTTCTTGTCCGTTCCGATGAAAAAGAAATCCCACACGTAACCAAGTGTGGGAACGCAAATAAGAAACAATTAAAACGCAAATCGCCAAATCACACAAGTTTAGAAGTGGAGAGCAGTTTGGTGTCTGCCTCGTCGCATGATGGGCTGGAACCGATGAGCATGGGTTTTAAAAGTGAAGACGCATCAACTGGAGGAGCGAACCAGCCGTCCAAGAGACTCAGGAACAGCCTGAGGAGCGCCGTTAAGTTCTCAGTGTTAGCCGAAGAGCAAGAGAAAACCAAAGAGAGCCAGTTAAAAAATGGCAGAGGTAAAATCTCCACGGACAAAATTATTTTTGGAAGTGATCCCCATCTTCCTCTGGTCGATTCTGGACTCTTGAACGAGGAAGATAAATCCGTTATGGAAAATGAACAGAGGAGTTCTGCTGCCATGACGGGCGAGACTTTTCTCAAAGCCTCTGAAATCGGTAACTGTAGTCCGAGGCCGAGCATCAGGCTTGCTGACGCGAGGCGAAGGAGGAAAGATCCCCAAAGGAGGAGATGCCGGGTTCTGCACAGCAGGATGTGTAAAACTGAGGAGGGGTCCCGGTCCGTCACAGTGGAGGACGCAGACCTGGCCGCAACGCGCATGCGCTCTTCAGAAACCAACGTCTCCAGGCGACTGTCGCGCAGCTACTCATGCCCAGACGTTCTCATCCTCCATCACGACGACTCGCCCTGGGTTTCCCCTCCGCATTCGCCGCACCACCGGACGTACGCTACGCACCATCACCATGGTAACTTGACCTCCCACGCTCAGAGGTCGCTGCGGCGGGCGCGCCGACACACGGTGTGCAGCGTGGAGGTGGAGAGGGAGATCGCCCCTCTCTGTCTTCGGAAGGAGGTGTATCCGTCCAGAAGATCTGCTTCCTATGACCCCATGACCCACAACCTTTCACCTGCTCACGTACATTCTCCCTGCAGCTCCCTCACTGCTCTCGCCTCCTGTTTCCTTTCAAGCCCTCTCGCTTTCCTTTCCAAGAAATCTGACTGCAGGGCAACTTCTGCCAACGCCGGCACTTCCAGTCGAGTTCCCTCGCCGCCCCCTTCCTCTTCCTGCTCCACCGCTTGGCACTCCCCAGGTTTCACTTTAGGATCTAGTTCTGCTTCCTTGGATCCCAGGTGAGGACGTTTTCTAGTCTCCCCACTGCAAAAATACCAAATTTTACCAAATATTTTCACTCTGGATTCTAATCAAATATCTTAGTACACTTGAAATGACACAAAAGTAAATTTTCAGCAAGATGTATGAGTCATTAATTCCCAAATATTGATGAAAAAGTGCTAGTTTCTCTTATAGCAAGACATTTTTCCCATGTTATAGGCAAAACTAATATTTTTCATCAATATTAAAGAATTACTTACTTAAAGGTTACTTATTATGCTTCCTTGAACAGGTTTATGGCTATACAAACATGTTTATAATTTTTTTTTGTACAAAATTATTCTGATTATTAATGAGATTTCAGTCTGCTCAGTTCTGCCTATTTTGAGCTCCTTTCAGAATTACAACCTCTTGTCACTTTAAATTGAAATAATAAGACTAGGTGGACCTCCACTTGGGTTGCTAGGTAACAGGCACAGTTCCCCTGAGGTTGCTAGGTAATGGGCGGAATTCTGCTGGGGTTGCTAGGTAACTGGCAGAATACCCCTGGGGTTGCTAGGTAACGGGCGTAATTCTGCTGGGGTTGCTAGGTAACGGGGCAGTGACTGCTGATTTGTGACTTTACATTCCAGAAGTTTTTGAAACGGCTCATTTTCCAGACACAAAAAAAAAACCATTAACGTATTGCCCAAAAACAGATGGGTGGATTTTTTTAAGCACTTGGGTTATTTTTTGGACGCAGTAGAAACCCAAGTGAAAGTACAGAAACACTCAAAATAGGCAATTTCCAAACAAGCTTCTAAATCTTGCTGAAAAGTTGCATGTAAGGTTAGCTTTGTCTTATTTCAAGTGTAATAAGGAATTTGCACTAGAAACTAGACAAAAATACTTGGAATAAGAAGTTGTTTTTGAAGTGTAGAACCCGTTCTGTTCTGATATTGACTCTGGACTCTTTCAAGTGAGAATCCGGCGCCGTACGAGGCGGCGAGAAGGCAGCAGAGCGAAGAGGAGGATGACGGCGAAGACACCAGCTCCTCCAGTCAGGAGTTTGAAGACGCCGGGCTGAGAGAGGAGAAAGCTCTGTCTGACTCTGAAATTAGAGTATGTATGTTTTTTTTTTTTTAAACTTGAATACTAACAAGTAAGGCTGAAACTCTCAATTATTTTAGTTATTGACTAATCTATTGATTATTTAGATTAATTGGATTTAAAAAACTTGGCACATTCTGCAGACTGTTTTGGATAATATTTGGATTATGTTAAAAATATTTAAATAAATAAATTTAATTCCTTTCTTAAATGAGAAAATATTGTATTGCATAAAATGCAACAACACAGCATTTTAGTGTATTCTTGATAATTAGCAGCTAAAATTAATTTCAAATGTGAAATCTTCACTTTCTGCTGACTAACATCAATGCAGTGTAGAAGTGATCTGTTGATTACTTAAGAGGAGAAAACAAAGTTGTTTTTTATCTTTAATGGAAAATTTATATATTTATTGTACAGTTTTGGCTTAATTACTGTTATAAATATGTTGTTTTTTCAGCAAATGGCTTTTTTTGTCTCTGTGCTTCAGTTAACAATTAATCTAACACTAAATTAGTTGACGATTATTTCAATAATTGATTAATCGTGATTCATCTGATTAATCGTTTCAGCCTTAATGACAGGCTCTGAAAAGTTTTCACACTGTTGCTAAAATGTCAGGATTTTGTGACATAAAGAAATGAGAAAATTTTAAAAATGGAAAACATTTATTTTAAAATAACTGATTAAATTCCTCAACATACTTTTTTTTCTCTCCTTATTTTTAACTTTCTAGCTGAAGGTTTTAGGTGAAAAGTGACTTTAATTTAAATCTATTAATAATTTTTCCCCTAAAGTCTAAGGGTAAGCTCAGAACATGCTGCTGTCATTACCATGTTTTAATGTGCATATTGTGATTTTTATTTATTTATTTTTAAATATTATCTTTTAAACATTTTATTATGGAATTGTGGCCAAAAGTTAAAAATTTGTCTTAATATGTCAAGAAAAAGATACAAGGAAAACATTTGATCCTTTACAGCTTGTCTGTAAACGATGGCTTCATCTAAAGGACATAAATGTTTCCAAGATCCTATTTAGGTAGCTGGATTTTATTTCAGGGTCATAAAATCCTCTAAAGTAGCAGTAAGGTGTGAAACATTTGTGTAGGAGTGTTTGATTGGGTCACAACTCCCTTCTGCAGGTCGTATAAATGGGATGTTTTTGTTAAAGGTTGTCAAGAAACATGAAGAACAAAAAAAGGTTTCGTCCATCCGGATTCGGAAAACGTTGCCAAAACCTCAGACCAACCTGACACCTATGGGTCTGCCCAAACCAGTCCGGTACGTAGAAACGCTGAACGACCCGCATTTTACAGAAATAAGTTGATTCACACACATTATTATAGTTTTGTTGCGTACAATTTTTCTAAAATGAGCTTTACATTTTTTGAGTTTTTGAGTCAATTCCAACAAAGTTTTCATTCATTTTTAACGATTTAATTCTCTTTGAGCAACAGTTTTTATTACTGTACATGTGGGTCAGGCATCTGATTAGATACCTGTTCCTATCAGCCATTTCATAGTTTGCCAACAGATCATTTATTGGTGCCATTTTGTTTTTAGTTCAGAACCAGACTGCCACTTTATGCTGTTGATTTGACTTCAGCATTTATGTCCAAAAGAATCTTTCAATTCTTTTATTTTCTGACAGAATAAAGTACCTTAATGCCACAGTATGCAAACAAAGTTGAACAGTGGCTCCCTGAGAAGCTTTGGGTTTAAAATAAATCGTGATTTATGTTGATTGTTCTCTTTCTGTGTCTCATCAGGGTGAAGAAGAAAGACTTTAGTTTGGAAGAAATTTACACCAATAAGAATTTCAGCAAACCCCCGGAAAGGTAAGAACAAATCATGTTTGTTTTGTGTTTTTACATAGAAAACATTAATCCAGTGACGACACTTAAAGGGGATATTTTGCTAAATTCACATCTTGTATGTTGTTTTATTTCCATTTGACTCTTAACTGCTTCTAAAAACAACCAAAGCACTTAAAAAAAAAAAACACAGACATTTTTTTTTTTTTTTTTTCAATAAGCTAATGTTTTTGGTGTCTGGAAAATGAGCCATTTGAAAAACTTCCAGATTATTAAGTCACATTTGACGTTACTTAGCAACTACGCCACGCCTAGCGCCGTTACCTAGCAACCGAAGGGGAGCTCCAGCATGTTTGGTCAGCTTGGTTATGCAGGAGGCTCCACTTCTGCTTTTCTAAGATGTACAGTTGTATAATTGCGCATCTGTTTGCAGCCATTTTTACCTGCAAGTGTAAACGCTGATTTTAGGGGCGTGGCCAGCAGCAGATTTAAAGAAGATGTTACAACAGCTGATTGTGAACTGAGCAGACTCAATTTTAATGATCTAAGAATGATTTAGTGCAAAAATGAAATGAACATGTTTTGCGTAGACCTATCCTAACCTGTTCAAGGAAGAATAATTGATCACCTTTTAATGTGCATCTTCAATGACCCGTCCATGTCTTCTTTGGAGCGGAAAAACCGCAGTATTTATAGCTCTCTGTGGCGTGTTTGTGCAGCGACGAGCCAGAACCGCACCAGAGTCATCTGTTTAAATAACTCCTGATCTGCTCTTTGAGCATGTTGCCTTTCTGAGCAGACTGCTGGCAGCTCGTCGTCATGGGTGGGTGTGTTTTTATGTATTGTCTAATAAATAACAGAAAGTAACTACACAGAAGTGCTGCTGAAGGCAACTCCCTCTGATGATAGCAGCTTAAGGAAGAGCAGCTGATAAGTGCCAGTCTAATCTGTCTCATATATTCACCACAGACATAATGGCACATAAGCAGCGTGTTTGTGTTGTATAATTACTCGCATAATAACCTATTTTTAACACGAGGAGCAGCTGTAGTGACTGATTCTTTCATGGTGATGTAATTCATCTCCACTTATCTCAGATTCAGGAAGGCAGTTTTTGCTGCCAGGAGTGACTCATGTAGTTGTTGGATTTACAGGATAATTGCTTTTTCATGAGGGGCTGGATTGGTTTTGATTGCCTTTTTCCTTAGTGTTGTATGTTTGACAGTTGAAACCATTTTTATTTTCTCTGAAGTTAAATCAGATCAAACATCTCCTGTTTTTATGTCAGTTATAATTGTCAAACTTATTTCTATTTCCTAAATGCCACTAAAATGAGCAAGTAACTATTATTTTAGTAAATGATTAATCAATTGATTCTGATGATTAATTGGATAAAATTATTTTTTAGAATATTTAGCCTTAAAACTTCAAATGTATGGACTGGTCTCTTTAAAATCAACTCTGAGAAACATGATGGTTGGACTTTCCCGTCACGTTTAGTTGTGCAAACGGATAAATCTGGTTGCTTTTTGTTTTCTGACATCTAAAACTTTTAAATGTGACTGAAATTTGCTTCTGTTTTTGTTTGATCAAAGACATTTAAGCTGATAGAATAGTCAATTAATCGCCAGATTAATCGATTAATCGTTAGAATAATTGTCACAGTCAATTAATCGCCAGATTAATCGATTAATCGTCAGAATAATCAATTACTAAAGTAATAGTTAGTTTCAGTCCTAATGCCATCAACTGATTTGTCTTTCAGCCGCCTGGAAACCATTTTTGAGGTGCCGCTCAACCGCAAGAATGGGTCCGAGTCCTGGTTCGGTCCGAGGCGTGTCAAACGGTTTTTGGAGTTCCTAGAAGTGGGCGAGGCCAGAAAGCCAAAGAAACCTCTGGTCGGCGTTGGGAAGACGGGCCCGTCCTCATCCAGGCCGAGACGAGGAGGCTTCCCCAAAGACGAGCCGTCCCTCAGCGTCCAGGATGTGGACTCCCTGCTGTGCTCCAAGCTGGACGAGTTGAATCTGTGGCTGATCCACGATCAGAGCGAGGAAAGAGAAACGGACAATGCTGTTCCTGTAAGTGCGATCATGACGTAATGTCGCGCCGGTCCGTGTTGAAATGTTGTGGAAAAACTCCAGTTAAATAAATCTGTAGCATTTGTAGCCTGCAGCCTGAAGAAATGTACATTATAGCACAAAAATGTCGACTTGGAGAAGTTATTTATACACATTTGTACAGCTTGTTTTATTTATTCTACAGTCAGACTGCTCGTATTGGTAAAGCTCCCAAAATGAATAAAACAAATTCTCCTTGATGTTCTGTACAGTATTATCACTCGTCTTTTGATGGTTCTGATCTCTGGCTTGTTCTGAACTGAAGTATTCATCTCCTTGCAGCATCTTTGAGTTATAATGGCAGCTATTTGTTTCTCTATTAAAGGCTCTAGATATGTATAACTTTTAAAGATGCCAGCGAGAGATTTGTATTTACAATAAACTTTGTTTGTAAATATGTTTTTTTTATTTTTTATGTACAATCAAATAAGTTTCCAGCACTTGGACTTCGCTTTACTCAGTTCAGGGCGGAAACCGATCAATTATTTGGGTTTGAATTTTCCCACCTATGGCCTTTTCTTGTTTTTCCCACTGAAGTGCATGGAAAAGTGGGCGTGTCAACGACCAAGTTTATACATGTTTTTGTGTACATAAGTACATTAAACTGTAGCTGTTTGTTGCTGTAAATGAGGTTGCCTTAACTGTAAAACTTTTGTGAGAATTAATCAGCCAACTTGATGTTTGAAAACATGTTTTATTATAAAATATATCGTTTGTATAAAAGTACAGTACATGTATACATTTAATAAAAAAATTCAGGTAAAGTAACAATGCAATAATGCCAAGATAATGTCATTTTGAAGCACTGCCATAATCACCGCCATGCCATTTGTTTTTATTTCTCAAAGCCCAAAATGTTTTATCTACTCTTGTATTTGTGATTTTAGTATATACGGTAACAATTCACAAATTTTTTAAATAAACTATATTCAGGAATGAGTTGTTACAGAGCTGTATTTAAAGATGCTTTTGAAAGTTTATTTTGTCTCTCTTTATGATTTCCACTAATTGAACCTGATTAATAAACATCCAAGTATTCAGTTTTTCTGAATGTGTGGAAATCTTCAGGAGAGGTTAAACTTTTCAAATTGTGTCAAATTTAAAGGCAATGCTGGAATTTAGTTTCTTTTTTTTTATGAATCCGTCTGTATGTTAAATATCACAGGGTATAAAAACATGAAAGCCGTCTGTTTTGTTTCCGTTAAATACTGGAGAGATAAAAGTAGAGGTTGTAACTTCTAATGATAATCATCACAGCTTTGTTTTTGTTACTTTGCTCCATAAAATACAAAGTTGTTCACAGAATCGTTTTGTTTTTCTGCCGAAGTCATTTAGTCCTTCAACGTCAGAAGATATGAGATGAAAACTAGCAGCACAGGAATTAAGATAAGGATCCCGAACAACATGACAATGGATATTATGCTGTACTTTTTCGCCTCTTTTGAATACTTTAGCTTTTGTTCTCTGTTCTTCTGTTGGTCAACCTGAGGAAAAAGAAAAAAGAAAAACAGGATTAGTAACCAAAAGCTGTTTAAGACACCCAGCAGGGCCGGTCCAAGCCTTTTTGGGGCCCAGGCAGATTTGAATTTGGGACAATTTCAAATTGCAGGGACGTGAAAGTGGCGTTTTAAATATTTGTAGTACTTAATTGATCCAAATTTATGAGAAATTTCTGTAACTTTTCTGTCCTATTATCAATATTTTAGTGTCAATTTCATCAACATGTTTTTATCAAATTCAATTTTGTTTTTTATTTTATATATCTACGGTGCTGTAGATATTGTGAAGCAGTCAGCTGGGGTTGTGAATGTGCTGTATAAGTAAACTTGGACTTGACTTTGACTTTCACAACAGTCACGATAAAAAGTTGCTGGACGATAAATTGTTATTACGATAAGTGATGTTGTTTTGAGACTATTTTCAAGTAATAAAATGGTAATAATGGTATAATAACCCAAGTACATTCTCCAAAAGATCAATAAACTTTCATTTCTAATATTTAACACTGGAACTGGAAGACATTTTAAATATTAAAAATAAATAAAACAAAATGAGAAAAAGGACTATTTTTTCACATTTACATTTCATGTAAGATATGAACCCCAATCACTACAAAAATGAACTAAATTACTTTTATCTTCTTACATAATTATAAACAGTTGTAATAAACAATGCTACTGTTGTGGGAGCCTTGAGAAGAAAACGGTACATTGAAGCCTTCAGTTCTTCTCCCACAATTTCACAGTAAATGCTACAAACTGTGATGGAAAAGACAAAACCTAGAGTGGGAATGGCATTTAGTTAGAGTTTACAGATCTAATTCACTGAGCTTGAACTATTTTGTGAAAGGAATAAGCACAAATTTCAGTCTTAAAATGGCGAGGATCTTGATTTATTTTCATAGATTATCTCTCTGATACTAAACTGTGACAGCCCAGAGATAGTTTCAACAAATATGTAAAAAATATCTCTTATAAAAGTTACATGCTGCATTATTAGTAGTAATGCAGTTGAAAATGGTCTGAAAATGACAATATTATAGTTTATTGCAATAACTTCTGTGAACATCCTGAATAGAGAAACCGAAACCAACACAAACTGGATTTAAAATGTAGAAATGAACCCAAATGAGGAGTACCTGGAATGAATTTTCCAGTGCTTTGTATCCCACACAGGAGCAACCGCAGATGATGCTGCAAATGGCCAGTTTCCTGTGGTTGTTTATTTGATCTTCGTCCATACTTTGTTGGCTGTGGTCTTCAGCTGAGCCAGGTATGGAATTCAGTGGCATATTTATCTGTGTATCCTCCTGCGACATATCTGCAAAACAAGACAAGTTTTTCATTTACACTGGCATATAGTAATTCTCCTAAACCAGTGGTCCCCAAACTACGGCCCGCGGGCCGGATCCGGCCCGCCTCCACATTTGGTCCGGCCCCCTGAACAATACCAGAGAGCATTCAGATTTTTTTTCATATACCGTATTTTCTGGACTATAAGCCGCTATAATGGAAATTTGAGAATGTTGTTGATTAGTTAAATAGCATTAAGGGGGACAAGAAGATTTTTCGTTTTTTTAAATAATACTGGAATCATTATGAGAATTTGAGGTATAGATATTAGGATCCAGTAGATGGCAGTAGTGCAACAATAATGGATGCAAGCTGCCGTTGAAATCTAAAGAAGAAGAAGAAGAAGAAGACGCCCATTTTCATTTAGCACATGCTAAATGAATAGCACATGCTATAGTAGCAGACACGAAGGATCAGCACTTTTACTGTTACGGTTACCGTTCGGAAAATACCGTAATCAGTTCAGTTAAATCTAAACTTGGCAACTTTTTCTTTTTCAGCCCTAATAAATGTGATATTCAATTGACCTGTTATGACTCAGATTTTGGGTGTCCGCCCCTCTGCTGCTGCTGCATCGCTGTGGAAAACCTGGAGTGGCAGAGATATCTGCGGCTTATAGTCCGGAAAATACAGTATTTATTTCATAAATAGTGTTATTTCCTGGATTTATTCTTTGAAGAACTCAGAGAGGGTTATTTGATTGTGCTTTCTGGAAAACAATACATTTTTTCATTTAGGCACTCCTGCAATCGTCACACTTTTTCTGTTACAAACTGACTCCGGCCCCCCACCAGAGAAGGGAAAAGTTATGTGGCCCTCACAGGAAAAAGTTCGGGGACCCCTGTCCTAAACAGTCGATTTTTTCATGTCATTCCCTCTGATCAACATGCTTAAGTTGCATTTCATTGAAATGAAACGAGTTATGATAATTTTGAGCATGTTGCTCAATGATCATGGGAGTTTTTGAAGTCAGGGAGGTTTCGGTTTGTCACATAAAAGTACCTAAGCACTGCAACAAGATCAAAAAAACAAACAACAAAAGCGGACAGACTTGAATGAAACAGCAGCCTGCTGGGCTGGTATGTTGTCATGGCAAAATTGAAAACATGAAATTCAAGTTAGTCTTTAATCTGTGCTTCAATCTGACACTGACTCGAAGGAATGCCAGTGTTTCGCTGTTTGTTTGTTTTTTGTTTTAGGAAAATGTTTCAGAACTTGTGTAATATTAAACAGTCATGTGAATCATTTGTCATGAGAGTCGGTAACGTGGTTTCCTTAAATGTAGCAATGTTTTTATTACCACATTATAGTGGCCAGTGGCGCAACTGCACATTATTCAGGTGGATGCGAAAACATAAATCGGCATTATGGTGGAGCCAAAGCAACAGAGGAGGAATTAGTTCTTATTTCAGTATTTAACATCTAAAATGTGTCAGAAAGTACATTGTTGCGCCCCTGATTAAGCATTCCTCTAATCAGGCTGTTTTATTATTATTATTATTATTATTATTATTATTATTATTATTATTATTATTATTATTATTATTATTATTATCTGATTTTCTATTTAAAGTTCCAGTTAAAACACAAACCTGGTGATTTTTGACAGGAATCCCCTTCTGAAGTCCAATCAACAGATCAATAAAACAGGATCGGTGATTCTCTCTGCTGAAGAAAACAAATGTATATCTTAAATACAGCGGTGATTTATTACTCCATTACAGTGGCACAAAAAGCAGGTGTATAGGGGCGTCGCATTAAAGGGGCGCCACATTAAGGGAGCAAAGTGTTTCTCGTTGCAATTTCCTGTATTTATCGTCTGTTAGTGCGCCTTTAAAGTGTCAGAAAACATATACTATAATGAGACCTTTTTAAAAAAATATCTGATTCCCCTTTTAAACATTGAATTAAAACACAAACCTGGTGAGTTTTGACAGGGATCCACTTCTGAAGTCCAATAATCAGATCAATAAAGCAGGATCGGTGATTGAGCGATTCCTTCTGCCGGTTAAAACCGATCTCCGTCTTCTAATGGGTAAAAATCTCAACTAGTGAAACCAATCGACTCCTCCGACGGTATGACCGGAACCGGGACTGAAACTGTGTTAACCCTCCACGCCTTCTTAGCTAGACTTTTCTCTCTACGTACACTTGTCACATTTTTTTCCCTCCCTTGAATCTTCCTTTACTTCCTGTATTTGTTGTCAGTGGCTGTGATAAAAAAAAAAAGGCGAACTAACAGCCCAGTTCTACCCGGTTCACATTCCTGAGGCAGCCGCCGAGGTGTGTCGGTACTTGCAGCGCATTAAGGTGAGATAAAGTTCTCCGGATTGCCTCAGTGAGGTTGAAAATTAAACATTTCCCACTCTGATGCGAGTTTTTCCACTCTGAAACTGGTAGATTTTCCTAGTTTCTCTTCTTCCTTCTGCTCTCTAACCTATAGAGATAAGACACATTCACACCCCGTTGACTCAGTGATGACAGAAAGGACATTTTACGCAGCTGTTCATCGGGTAAACAGCAGGGAGAGTCATCCTGCTCATTAATGATTGCAGCGGAAGGACCAGATTCCTCAAAGTCGCGTAGAGGAGTCAGTTTAGGGCCACTGACTTTTCCCCCACAACTCTGTTGGTCTCAAAATACAGACTTTTTAGAAAAGTAAAATAAAATTCTGGCTTTAATCTCAAAATTCTGACTTTATTTCTTGGAATTCAGATTTTAATCTCAGATTTCTGACCTTTTTTCACCTCAGAATTCAGATTTTATTTGTATGAAATCTGACTAATTTCTGGATTTTGACTTTTCTTCTCAGAATTCAGATTTGTTTCTTTCAAAATTCAGACGTTATTTTGAGAATTTTCACATTACTTTCAAAATTCAGACTTTTCAAGAGTTTTGCTTGATTCTGACTGTTTTTCTCAGAATTAATTTTTTCTCTGAATTTTTACTTTTCTCTCAGATTTTTGACTTGAATCCCTTAAACTCACAATTCTGATTGTTTTCCCCTTACAAATCTTTTTTTTTTCAGAGTTTTGACTTTCGTCTCAAAATTCTTATCTTAATCTTATAATCCATAATAATGCAAAATTTATGCAAAATCAAAATGGTGTCATAAAACAGAGACATAAAGCATCACCTCCCTTCTGAACAGCGTGTCAGTGTGACTGACTATTAATGATGACATTAACTTTTTTACACAAAGACGTTTAAATAACTTGTTTCCCCCCTTAAAGAATGGGGATTTAATAACTAAATAGTCAGGTTGTCCTTTTCTGATTTTATTTTATATTTGTGTGAGAAAAATAGAAAAAACAGAACAAAATTCTGTATTCTGGGAAATACTATTTCCACAGCACTGTAGAGAGGGAAGCAAGTATTTTTGAGGAAGTACAACCTGGTGTCATGGTTAGACAGATGATTTATTTATTTTTTTTACACCTCATTGCAATGCCACTGTTTCAACTCAGAAAAATAATTACAAGTAAATAATTAATAAAAAACAAAGGGGAAAAATCCTTAATAAATTTTTTAAATACCTATTGTGTACTACATTAATTTGTTTATACTTTTACAATTAACGAGAAAAATTAATAAAAAAATCCATAAACGTGACTCGTAAAATAACAGTAGAAGTTTTTACATTTTTCATTTAAACGTCATAAGTCACAAATTTGTTAAAACTCTAAATTTCCAAAGAACTAAAAGCAAAAATACTCAGCCGGGCATACAACATAATATTAAGGGCAATAAATTAAAAATACAAACGTTTTTAAAAAGGATGTCAACTTAAACGCATTTTTAATCTACACAACGGACTTTCTAGTGTAAGTTTGTTTAAGCGACATTTGAGTGTGTTATATTTGGCTAATAAAACAATATTATTACACCACAATAAATATAGATGTCGATAAAAGCATCAAATGTATCATCTTGGATTGTTATAGTCGTAAAATGGATCCCTTGAGCCTAAATATGCAACGGAAAACTTGAGTTTGTGTTTTTTAAGCCCCGCCTTTCCTTCCAGATCCACCAATGAGAAGTTGAGTAATAACGAGCCCGGATGTAAACACGGAAGTACCGTGAAAGAATTGAAAGACACGTCGACAGTGAACCAAAACACTCTCCTTTCATCTAAATCACATTAAATGTTACATATTCCTGTTATTAACAGATTTTAGTATCTTTATAATTCACACTTGTGTCTCCAACACACCAACAATGGATAAAAACGGAGGTTTGGTGTTAGCTACTGAGAGATACGGCAGCGGACAGACTTGGAAATATTCAGTAAGTGATGGAGTGATGAAGAGGACGAGGGATGGGAGTGAAGCTGGGTTAAGGAGCCACTCAGTTGTTGAACTCTTTAAAGTAAGCGTCTTTTATATTTTTTAGTTCGTTTAGTTTATAAAAACTAAGATTTTGACGCTGTAACTGTTGGTTTCAGAGCGTCTTTCTGCCTCAAGGATACCCAGAAAGTGTCAGCAGTGATTATCTTCAGTACCAGTTCTGGGATACTCTTCAGGTACAGTAAATATTTAAATCAATACAGAGGATCCTATGACTACTTTTGGGTCATTATAGATACAAAAAAAGTTTAAATTTCTGCCAAAATATTCAGAAAATTTGAAAATAACATCAGGAAATTTCTACCTTCAAATTAAAAAATTCTTAATTTTAATTTTTGAGACTCAGAAATTTCCAAGTTTTCTCAAGAATTTCTGAAAATTAGAAATGAAAACGTTTCTTATCTTTTCTGAGATTAATCTCAAAATGTATTATGTTTTCTTCAAGCAAATTTTTAACTTTTCAAACTCAGAAATTTTCCTTTTTTTGTGTGTGTGAAAATTTCCAAGATTAATCTAAACATTTTCAAAGTTTTTCGGTGGAAATTTACTCCTCTTTTTTTCCCCATCTACAATGCCGTTGTAGGTATCCTGAGCTACCAGATTGAAGTTTTTTATTTTTATTTTTAAAATTTCCAGGCTTTCTCCAGTTCTCTGTCGGGGACTCTGGCCACTCAGGCTTCCCTCAGAGGTGTTGGTGTTGGAAACCAGGAGGCAACTGTAGCTGCAGCCACAGTTACCTGGTTATTACGAGGTGCAACTTTAACATAAGCAACTGTAAAGATAACTTAATAATCATGTTATCAATCTGTCTTATTATTTAAAAGTGTGTGTTATCTGCAGATGGAACTGGGATGTTGGGAAGAATCCTCTTTGCCTGGAGGAAAGGGTCAGTTATGATTTGTGTTTTTGCAGCTTCAATAAATCTTTTTAATGCTTTAAATAATTTTTTCTACACTTCAGGAGTAAGCTGGACTCAGAGGCTAAAAAGTGGAGGTATAAATGAAATTTAATATACTTCTGCTCTCCTATGATTATAGCTGTCATTGTCATATTGATTTAATGTTGTAATTCCTTTCCAGGCTTTTTGCTGATGTTCTCAACGACATTGCAATGTTCATGGAAATCTTGGCTCCCCACTTTCCGGCCTGCTTCACTTTGATAGTTTGCACTGCAGGAATATTCAAGGTAAAAATAAAGTATTTACACCACAGAAGCATCTGCTTAGTTTGAGGTTCTGTGAGATCGATATTTGCTCAAAATGTTTTATTATTGTTGCAGTTCTTAAATCTCCATATAGATATTTCTGATTATTTGGGCTTTCAAAACAAAAGAACATTCTGTCTGAATCCTGGAATTTCTGACACGAATGGGACTCAAGAAACAAACTTGTTTTCATTATAGATAAACCTGCAGAATTTACCGATTAAAACATAAAATCTGTTTTGTCTTTACCCGTTTTTGTTTTCTTCAGTCTATTGTTGGCGTCGCCGGAGGAGCGACCAGAGCTGCACTCACTGTTCATCAGGCGCGCAGGGACAACATGGCGGATATCTCTGCCAAAGATGGCAGTCAGGTAACCTCCCCTTTGGCAAAATGTGAATTAAAATGTAAATCGTGTTCTGATAGGATGAAATCAAAATGCAGTAAACCAGCTCTCACTGCTGGAAAGTCTTACTTACTTTGGGTGAGTTAAAAAACAACAACTTCATTGTTGAAAAGGCAGCAATTTTTTGGATCAATTTATTTCCATGTCTCCTATTTTTTTTAATACTTTTCATATACAATATTAAAAAAAATTAAAATAATGTTTTTTTTTGTCACTCTGGGCTTAAAAGTGTCTTTAGTACCAGCAGTATTTTCAATAAGGCTACATTTTTAAATTTTTAAATTAAATTAAGTTCTTTATTTAATTTTTTTAAATGTAGTTATATGTTTTGCTAAGCACAAGTGTTTTGTATTTTGTTTAATTCTTTTTTTGTCACTATGGGCTTAATGAATAAATATTTTTAAGGCCTGCAGTGTATATGGTTAAACCTACATCTCTTTTTTATTTTTTCATTAGAGTTTTTATTTTATTTCTTAAATTTTCTGTCATACTTTGTGTTAAGCACTTATTTATTTGTTTATTTACTGTCATTATGGGCTTTTTGTTAAATTTCTTTATTGGCCTGATGTAATATTTTAAACTTAAATGTTGTATTTTAATGATAGAGCTACTAAAATGAATAAAGTTTTCAACAATATCTACATAAATAGAGTAACATAATAAATAAAGTTTGTTTTCTCTCATGTTTTCTGCAGGAGACTTTGGTCAATCTTGCTGGTTTGCTGGTCAGCCTGTTACTGATTCCTCTTGTCACTGATAACCCAGTGTAAGTTTTGACGTTATTTTATACACGTTTTATCTTTTTAAAAGTTGAATAATTCTTTACTTTGTGTGTTTCAGCCTGACCCTCTCTCTCTTCTTCCTTTTTACTGTCCTTCACCTCTTTGCCAACTACAAAGCTGTGCGTTCGGTTGTCATGGAAACCTTCAACGAGGCGCGGCTTTCCATCGTGATGCAGCAGTATCTGAAGGACAGACGAATCCTGAGTCCATCTGAGGCGAATCAGAGAGAACCCGTATTCCTACGTATGTCAAAACTGTATATTTTTGTTTTGATTTTTAGGTGGTTCTTGTTGTGTTATTAATATTTCTTTCATATTTCTCAGAGTTTGGAAAAGCCACACCAGTTAAACTTGGCGTCAGGTTACAGGATGTTGCTCAGAGGTAACTCCAGAAATCATTTTTGCTAACACAGATTAAAACTTTAACTCTGTTTTGACTCATTTTGTGTTTTTTTGTAGCCCAGAGGAACTGAATTTGGCTTTAAAGGAAAACAACATGCCCTTCCTGTTGGGAATCAGAAACGGTATTCTACCTTTTTCCACTGAATGACTCTTCGATTTACAAAATTTTAAATATTTTTCAACCTTGTTCTGCTTGTTGCAGGCTGCATTTGTGTCTGTTTGGGAACAGACGCATCAGTTCGTGATGAAATCAGAGCGATGTGCCAGGCTGCATGTGTCAGCAACATACTGAGTTGCCCAACCGCTTTGAAATCAACGCAGCAAAGTGAGTGAGCTTTTCTGCTCTGCATTTGCACAAGAGTTGTTTCAGTGCTTCATTAAATACACATTGCTTTTTTATTCTTAATCTAAGATTTGTGGGAAGTTGTGCACGAGAGTCAGAAGCAGATGGACGCACATTTCTCTCCATTCCTCAAAGGTGAGCTTACACAAGTTTGAGCTTGTAGTTTGTGTTTCTGTGAGTGTGATTTGTTAATAAATCTGTAATATTTAGGTGTTAAAGCTGCAGGATGGGACACAGAAAGGACTTTGCTGGACTGGGATGAGTGGCGAGTGGAGTGGAAAACAAAGAACAGCTGAGCTGCTTTTTATTTTATTAAACGTCTGTATTTCTAAATGTTTTATAATTCATTTAAAATGAAAATGTAACAGCTCTGAGACATTGTGGAAGAATGTAAATATTTTTGTATAATTTCTTAATAAAAAGAATAATTAAACTGTGAGTTTCTTTCTCCACAAATATATTTAATCTTAATCATAGGCATAAAAATATTTTTTTATTTGTGTTTTTTAATGTTTCGTTCGAATAATTTTACAACTCATGTTTACAAATGAATTGGATGCACAAGTTTGAAATCATGTTGGGTTTCCTGGTATCCTAACGGATGCGGACCCATCATTTTTTTTAGTTTCCTGAAAGTAATTCGAGCAATCCGTTGTAAGAATAATTGTATAATTGTATTTTAAAATTTCAAGCTAAGCTTATAAAAAACGAGTTCATGCCCAGAAACCATTCAATTCAAAGCTCACAGAAAATATGCTAAAGGTTTGTTGATTGTTAGTGTTATTAAAGTGCAAATTGGTTTTTTTTTGTTTTGTTTTTTTGTTTTGTTGTTGTTACAGTTGCAAATTTCACTTTAAACATAAAAATTCTCTAAATAAATTTTCAAAAGAGTTTACATTTGTATTCAATTAATTCACACGGGTGCTTATAATTATTTTCGCTGTGCAGTCAAAAAACAAAAAACAACAAAAAAAAAATCATATTTTAGCCACTAGGTAGCAGTGTTACAAAAAATACAAGAAAAACCCCCCCAGTAACATCCGGTTGTAAAGTTTTAGGTTTACCTACCAACATCCGTTAGGCTAAAAAAAAAAGAAAATAACCAGTTGTATTTAAGGAACTTTTTAAAGCCTATTACTTAATTTAAAATATAAATACCTCCTGAAATTAGTATTAGAATTTTCTTCCGAAAAACATTTAAATATTTCACTATTTATTTTGCCGATGACTATTAATATAGAGTTATTATTTTGAAAATACCAACCGGATGTCGCGTATTCTTTAATGCTAACATTGATCCTTTTCTATAAATGCCAGAATTCTAAAACTATTTAAGTTTTGTTCGAACATTATCTTTATGGTGTAAAAAATGGGAAGGTATAAATGTGCTTACAACTGCGAGACCTCGGCAGACCCGGATGTTAAGTTCTTCAAGTGAGTTTTTTACGAATACGTGAATAAGTAGCAGGTAGCTAGCTTAGAGATGTAATGCTAGTTAATAATGATAATAATACGTAGCATTAAATATTTTGTTCTAGAAGTTGTTTTCCAACGTTATATTAATGTGCAGAATCGAGACAACATCCGAATAGATCCCAAAAGAAAAGGCAAAAAGATATTGTTAGGGTTTTAAGTGGAGTGTTGTTGAGTTTTGAGTAAAAAGAAAGCGGCTAATGTCTTCAAAAAATCCTTTTTAGTTCGAGTCCAGACCAACAGGCTTGAAATGTGCAAAAATAAAACCACTTCACCACTGAAACTGCCCCTTCCTGAAATTTCACAAATCAAACAAAGGTTTTACAAATCTCAAATTTGGTTTTAAGTATTTTGCTATTTGTTTGGAGTAGATTAGAATAGTCTAACTACTGTAGTTTTTGAACAGGACAAGTTCTAATGTGATTCAGATGCAAAAGGTATATATTTTTTTAATAAAAACAAGTGACAGTCATATGGATCTTTAGTTAACAAATAAAATAAAAGTTTCATAAATCACAAACTAGATTTGAATAATTCTGCTCAAATCTCTGTTTGTCATGGCAGGTTCTGGTTCTGCTGGAGATTTCTTCCTGTTAAAGGAGAGTTACTTTCCTACTACCCCCACATACATGCTCATTATGTGGAATTGCTGCATTCTGCTTGGCATCTTTAGATGGGAAACATTTTAAATAAGTCTGAATAATGAACTGAACTTGATAAATTGTCTGATAACTAAGATAAATTGGAATGTATGTTGACATAATTAAGATTACTTGTTTATTGTTGTGAATTCGTGCTGTTTGCATAAACTATATTCAGTTGACTTTATCGATTTTGCTGTTAGTGTAGAATAATCTAGTCCAAGTTTGAAGAATTTAAGATGCTATTTTCTTTTTTATAAGATACAAATCATTATTATTAAACCTTATGTAAAATAAGTTTTTGAAATGTTATTTGCCATGGTAATCTTTCTGATTGGCTGCTTTGCTCCTCAAGTTAACTTGGCTAGCACAAAATAAAAGTTTCTGTCCAGAAAAAGACCAAAGAAACAGTCCTGCTGTCGAAAAGACTGCTTATTACACTTATTTTTAAATAAAGAGAGGGGATTGTGGTGGAAAATTTTATTTTCAGGTAATATGACAAACATCAGATTTATAAAGTCATGATATATTTATTACTTGATGAGAAAATTTTCAACCACTGAATTCCTTGCCAGCTAAAATCAGGAGATATGAGGTTAGCAGAAATGCTAACCTCATATCTTGAATGGTGAATAAAAACGAGAAGAAAACATTCTAAAAGTTAGTTTTTATATATTTTGTAGCATGTTCCCAATGTCAAAACATTTGGGAACAGCTGGACTAGAGACCCATTTCAAAGCTTATTAATACTGAAATTTCCCTTAACTGTGAGTTATTTTCTGATCTAATGTTTGACATGTTACTGCAGATTTCCGCTGTACAATCCCAGAAAGCTTAAGAAATGGCTCTCCAACATGAAGCTGAAGGACTGGGCTCCAACTCGCTTCTCCGCACTTTGCATCAGTCATTTTGAGGAGCGGTACATCGACAGAACGGGGAAGTGCGTGACTCTTCGAGACGATGCGGTTCCCACCATATTTTCACCTCTTGACAAAACTCAGAAAAACAAGGTTTGTGTTCAGATCTCCTAATTTGAAGGGACTCAATTAAATATATTTTATATTCTGGCTTTTTGAAAAAATCTTATCACCTTTTATGCAGGTTTCTCCTGGCAGAGGACGTAGGAGACATAAGGTAAAATCCTAATAAGTTCATTAAATGTTTTTATCCAAAATGTGATTGTTCTCTAAATATTTAAAACGCCGGGCGCTCATTTGCTTCTTTTCTGTATGAATTCAGCCTAATATAAGTGCTAAGTCTTCAGAGAAAGAGTCGGCTTCATCTGCAACATCTCCTTCTGTCAGCAGCGTTAAAAACAAAGAACTCAACCAGAGAGACGAACAGCAAACAGGGTTTGTAACTCTATGAAGAACTCATAATAATGCATCAGCTTTCCTTTAACTGAAAAAGGAGAAGAAACTCGGTTTGTGAAGACTGATGTGATTTTTTTTATTTTTATAATTCTGATTTAAAAAATCAACATTCAGTTTTCTTATATATTTCCAAATTAAAACAAGTTTACAACCAATAGATTCAGATTATGTACAAAAATTTTGTCAGTTGACTGAAGTCGTAGAGGTAAATTTAAGGTAATTTACATTACGGCGAAACAATTAATCTATGATTAAAAAGGCCTTCTGTTGAAAGGTTGACATGTTCAGAGCAGTACTTAAGACAAAATTGTAAAAAATATTTCTACATTTTGCAATTAGGATAAAAAAAGGTTAATCTGTAAATATGTTCTACACAAAACTCTTAAACTGGCATTTTTAGCTTCACCTAGTTTGAATTCCATAAAACCAAATCTTCTTTTGGCATCCAATTATTAAACTGTTATCCAATTAGTAACTATTAATTAATCAATACAGTGTCAGACTAGTAGTCAAAAATTAGTCCTACAGTGTATCAGTGTCAAGTCAAGCAGAAAGGGGTGAACTTTTCACGTTAGAAGTACTTTTTTAGCTGCAGATACATCCATGTTTCTTTGCAACATATTTGGATGTTTACCTGTTTAATGTGTGAAACTTTTCTGTATTTATGATCAGAGATAAAGATCATAAAAACACTGAAAAATGGAGAATCATAGTTGATGAGCGACTGAGGAAGATCGACTCATTTCCACATTTCTTTCATGGAGATTACTGCGTGCCACAGGTAGGTGGGTTAGCAGTTTTACATCCTGGTTATTGAACAGGTGTATTTTTACCCTCTTTAAAGGGGAACTATGATGTAAAATTCATATTTTGCACGTTTTATATTTCCATTTGGGGCTCAACTGCTTCTAAAAGCAGCCTAAACTTTTTAATAAAGCACCCATCTTTTTTTTTTTTTTTTTGGCAAAAAGTTAATATTTTTGGTGTCTTGAAAATTAGTCCTTTCAAAAACCTTCCAAATGTTGAGTCACATTCAACAGGCATTCTGCCGTTACTTAGCAACCGCAGTGGAATTCCTGACCTAGCAACCCAAGCTGAGCTCCAGTACATTTGGTCAGCTGTTTTTACCGCAGTATGTGCTGTACAATGGCTACTGGAAAAGACAAGTGCTTTGTTAATGACTTATCATGCAGAAACCATTTGCTGCATTCTTGTTTGATGCCTAGAAGGTTTAATTTCTGCTTTTCAAAGCTGCATCTGTAAATAATGAGTTTACACTAACCTGCTCAATAAAGAATTATAGATCACCTTTGATAATGTTATGATATGATGGTGGGTTTAAGTACTGTATGATCATCTAATACATTTTTTCTTGTCCAATTTCATTCTTTCATACGAATCAACAGAATATCCAATGGGCTCCAGATGACGATTTCAGTGTAAGTAGCAGCAAATATTTAAAAATAAGATTTTGTGTTGTACAAATAGCGTATAATTGTAATTATTCTAATTATTCTATTGAAATCTTTCTACAGGAAGAGTATCAAGACTCTGACAATGTTATAGAGGTATTCTCAGTCTATAATTACTTAAAAGGTGGTCAGAAATTCAAAGTTGTTATTTTCGACACTACTGCATGTTACGTTATGGTTCCAGGTGAAAGGGGCGTGGCAGTGGCTGGGTCTGGACGTCAGGGGGCCGCTGCCGCAGACGCTGAATGGACACAGGTACATTTTAACCCTGACAGACTTCTACTCCAGGTGGGTGGAGGCCGTCCCCATGCAGTCCTGCCTCCCGTCCGACGTAGCGAAGAACATCGCCGACATCATCGCACACTTCGGGTATCCGCTGAGAATCCTCTCCCGGCTGCCTCATGACGTAGTCCACAGAGTGAGTGTGTGTGTCATTAAACTGGTGTCACTGCAGCATGGAGTAGAAAGCTCCATG
Organism: Poecilia latipinna; assembly: GCF_001443285.1. Taxonomy (NCBI): domain Eukaryota; kingdom Metazoa; phylum Chordata; class Actinopteri; order Cyprinodontiformes; family Poeciliidae; genus Poecilia; species Poecilia latipinna. The sequence goes on along the minus strand of NW_015113880.1, from coordinate 17,942 downwards.
CTGCAGTGACAAGAACAGTTTGTAAAAGTGCAGCTCAGTAAAATAAAATAAAGTCTTTACTTACAGAGTAGTTTATTAATTTTGAATTGATTTTAATACAGAAATGTAGCCTTACTGAAACAATGCCAATATACCCTACACTCAGATGTGGACAGAGTGCCCAAAAAACAAGCCAGTAAAAATTTTAGAGGGGGACAGCTAAAAAAAAAAAAAAAAGTATTCTATTTTTAATTTTATAAATTGATGTATTTACTTATTGGGTTATACTTTTATGTCTTGATTGAACAAGATACCTGTACACATTTCTCTGACCTGAATATGATTGTTTGGAGTGGGATAGCCAATATTTCTCAAGTGGGACCGTGGCACCCCTCTGCCACCTCTTAGGGTTGCCACTGGATGGAATAATTTAATTATGATGCTGGTTTTCCTTACATCTTAATGTAAGGAAAACAAACTGTTATCAAACAGTTTGTTTGATAACAAACTGTTATCAAACTGTTTTCTCACATTTTGTCTGTTTTTTTAAACTTTACTAGATTAATCGTGAGCTGAAAGATCACCTAAAGGACGCGACTGCTCTCGTGGTTTATCATGAGCAGACAGGCAGTGTGGATTTAATCACACCGCAGCTGATTGACAGGTACAACATGCTTTGAAACTTGCATAGATTACTGTTATTAAAATCAAGTTAATCAATTCCTAACATTTCTGCTCCTCTAACAGGATGGTCAGTGATCTAACAGAGGAGCATGCAGCTGATTGGGATGTTTACTTACCTGCCAAAGTTTTCGGGCTGTGCTTCAAACAACATTCAGTAACTAAGGAGAGACCTTTTACTTTGTTGTGTTGCAACGGACTTGAGCCAATTAAATCCCCCAGAGGACTGGATGTAAGATAGAAACATTTCAGCTTAATTACATTTGTATTATTTGATTACATTTTTGATAATATCAAATTTCCTTTTTGTTTCTTTGTCGTTTACTTAGTATGTTAACGCCAAGATCCAAGACAGCACCTTTGTGGTTACATAGAAGTTAATTTGGTAAGTTTTTGTTTTTCTGTTTCGGTTTCCTCATTGAATGCACATCTTCATTTATGAAAAATAAAGTTAAGGAATTTCAATCCAAATCATAAAGATTCATTGAGTGACTTTAAAGCTGTTTTTATCCTTCCATTTGGGTTTCTACTGCTTTTAAAATCAGCCCCAGCGTTTAAAAAAAAAAAAAAAAAAAACCCAGCCAAAGTTTGGCAATTTGTTTATGTGTTTTGTTTGAAAAATGAGCCATTTCAGAAACTTCTGGAATGTAACTGCCCGTTACCTAGCAACCCCAGCTAAGCTAGCCCATTACCTAGCAACCGAAGCAGAATTCCAGCTCACACTAAAAGAGATCACTCTGAACTGAACTAAAATCTTATTTAAGAATTGTTTTGTGCAAAATAAGGTAATGAACATGTTTTGTGTAGCCTATAAAACCATCCCAGCCTGTATATCACCTTTAGGGATGTCTAACTGTAACCTTTAGATTTTTCTAACTTTTGTTTTCAGGTCATTTGAATCATGGTATCATTCCCAAACCAGCGAACAGGAATGAGGATTTCTGAGGGAAAATGTCACATTCCTGATGGACTGATCAAGATTAGTGTTTATTTGCTGGACAGAAACTGCAGTTGAGGATCTACCAGGGATTTTCTTTGTGTTTTGACATTTAATCCTTTATTTTGGACAATAGAAATAAACATTTTCATTTCTTTAATTTTGTATTTCTGGAGATTTGCATTTCAGTTTCAGTTTCAACTTTGTCACTGTGGGTGTCTGAAATGCTGAATTTAGATTAATGGAAAATAACTGTCATCTATCAAAAAGGTTTAGGGCCAATGAAAAAATATATTAATTCTGACTTTTTTTTTCTCAAAAATCTGACCTTTTTTGTCT